>NW_028137375.1:10000-100000 GCF_965140915.1 Aythya marila | reverse complement strand
AAACTACACCTACCAGCATTCCCCGCACAGCCAGCATGGCCAATCACAGGCCGAGTGCTCGAGAACTGCATTTACCAGCACTCACTGGAACCCTCACCGCCCTTACAAAAAAAGCCTCAAGCCCTAACATCCAAAAAACCTCGAAACCCCTACAGACCTAACCCAAACTATTTACCACACTAAACCCCTGAAGACCTATGCCTAAAACCCCCAACCCAAAATCTTAGGATGCTCAAAACCCAAACCCAACCCAAAACGTTAGGAATGCTCAAAGCCCTAGCCCAAAAACTTAGGGCGCTCCAAACCCTAACCCCAAAACATTAAGACGCAAAAAACCCTAACCCAAAAACTTAGGGTAATACACCATAAATGTTTGCTCATTGTCTTTTGTATTATAAAAACAAGGAGTTCTGTTTGAGGAGCGGGAGTTGCGAAAGCTCCCTGCTGAAGTAAGGAGCTGCATAATGCTTGCCTAGACATTATGAAAATTCTTTTGCTTAACGTAACAAAAAATAGACCCCCCAACCCATTCTCCTTCTGCATCTCAGTTGCCTCTTTTGTTCAAAGACACTGTTGCAAAGCTCATGTAACCATCTCCTGATAAGTTGCTAAAGTAGTGTATCGACATACATGCCTTCCTGTCTAACGCTGGGCCAACATGACCAAATAATAAAAGAAGTTGAACCACAACGCCGAGGAAGACTACGGCCTTCATCTTCACAACCACCAGAGGGACAGAGACGACCCCCTAGCAACAGTGCGCGCAGTCGCAGAATATCCCAGGATGTGCTGCGTAATCCCGGAATTAGCAAAATATAAATAAAAAGGGACTCTGGCGGGGGTGAGGTGCGTGCCGTTGGCGGAGCTGAGACTCCCCGGCCGCCCAGTGCTGTTTTGCTTGATGTTTGCTCACTCAATAAATTCCTTTCTATGATTAATACAATGCTCTATGAAAATTAATTAAGGGGGCAACTTATAACACTTTGGACGCTCAAAACCCTATCCCGAAAACATTAGGACGCTCCAAACTCTATCCAGAAAACTTAGGACTCTCCAAACCCTATTCCAAAAACTTAGGACGCTCAAAACCCTATCCTGGAAACATTGAGATGCTCAAAACCCTTTCCCGAAAACTTAGGATGCTCCAAACCCTATCCTGGAAACATTAAGATGCTCAAAACCCTAACCCAATTACTTAGGATGCTTGAAAGCCTATCCCAAAAAATTAGGGCACACAAAAGCCTAACCCCCAAAATTAAGATGCTCAAAATCCAAACCCCCAAAATTAGGATACTCAAAACCCTGGACCTGGAGAACCTAACCTGAAAAAACAAAACAAAACAAAACACAAAAAAGATCTTAAAACCCTAACCGTAAATAACTGACCAAAAATAAAACCTTAAGACTCTAACCCTAAAAAACATATCAACACTACGACCCAAAAAACTCTAATACCCTAACACGCTAACCCTGAAACCCTTAAAACCCTAACCCCCAAATCCTTAAAACCCTAACCGTTAAAACTCCAACCCTAAAAACCTTAAAATCCTAAACATAAACCCTGAAACCCCTTACCCTGAAACCCAACCCTAGTGCCCAATCCCTGAAACCTTAAAACCCTGAATCAATCTGTAGCAAATAGCATAGGCTGAGTCGAGGATCTCAGTACAGTAGCATTATTATTCGAGATTACAATGGCGGGTGTCCCACAAGCAGGAGGGTGCCTACTAATTCCATACACAGTTTATACACTTTTTTTTTCTGCCGAGGACCGGGACCCTCCCGACCCTCCCCTGTTTCCCCTTTAACTGTGCTATTCAAGGTTCATAATCTAGCTGGTGCTTCACAGAAAATACACAGCTGCTGGCCTGTTACAAGTCACATTTCTTTTGAGGTTTTTACTCTTTGAGGTGGTAATGTTTCTTACGCCGTGATTTCCACCTAATTGCTGTAAGGATTCTGGTTGTCTGCGTTTTACAAGGTTGTCTGTTATAATAAATAAAAGTCCCAAATAGGATTACAATCAAAGTTTACAATTCACTGAATGAATAGAGGTAAGCAAACAGTGCTGGGTACGCCGGGAGTCTCTGCTCCACCAAGACGCGCACCAGTTATACACCAGTTACCTCCCTTAAGGGATATAGAGAAGCCCTCTCAGATACTTCCGTCCTGCTTCTCCTGCATGTGGCCGGAGGTCGGTCTAATTCTGGTGCTGTTGGTGGTGGAAGCTGGGGCAACGGTGGTACTGGTGGCGATACCACAGCCACCGGAGGGGGAGCCGCCGGGGGTGGATTGTTAGGATATGGAGGTGGTAGCTTATCCAACGGCTCACGTTTATCTTCTTTTTCTTTTTCATGTTCTTCTTGTTCTTCAAATTTCTTACCTGCTTTTAGTGTAAATATTGAGGCTGGAAAAGGACGTGAAGTCCTCCTGATCCATAATCCTGCATAATCACTTTCTTCCTGGCTAAAAGCTTCCTTTGAATTAACATGGATATTTAAGGCCTGGCAAATCCAGTCTTTGAAGGATCCAAAAACAGGCCAAAAGACATGTAGTCTTAAAGGCTCCTTTGGCCATTCTGTCACATAATACTGGACCATTTTTAATTTACTTTTTCCTTTTCTGGGGTCCCTATCATTCCAATTTCGAATCGTTATTCCTAATGGACTTTCTGGTGGTATGACTGGTAATTTGCTCCCTTTCTTCCGGTCTCTGGTCTTCGATTTTGTCTGACCCATCTAGGAATTTTACTCTGGCAATTCCCACAGCCCTTGGTTACCTTAGTAAGAGTGTCTTGCAGGGGGTCGAGGACCTATCACACACCCACAAGTCCTATAGGAATCCCTTCGGTCCTTCACCGGCCAAGTCCCTCGCGGGAGATTGGAACCGCGGTTAGAAGACCTCCACAATCGCTTCGGAACTAAGTTCCATCTCAGTCACACTCTTACACACACAGGCAACCGAACCCCACCCAACCGAACGGTATACGCTTTAAATGCTTACGACTCCGTCATCTTCGTTCGGATCTTCACACACACAATTATGGGCAAAATATAGTGCTGCAGCTGGCAAGGGAGCTGAAAAAAAGAATCAGAAACTTTGCTTACCTTTATTCAGGTTCAAGATGCCATTAGTTCCGACCTGACTCAAACAGCAGCCACCAAATGGTGGGGGTGCCTCTCCTAGATCAAACCAGAAATCAGGAACCAAAGCCCTCCCGGACGAGCGCCCGCTTGTAATAAATGACTGGGTCCCAAATAGGATTGCAATTGAAATTTACAATTTATTAAATGAATAGAGGTAAGCAAGCAGCGCTGGGTGCGCCAGGAGTCTCTGCTCCACCAAGACGCACACAAGTTACATCAGGCGGCTGGTTTTTATGCTGCTAGGCTAATACATATTCATTACTACTTCTACAAAAGGCAGGGTTATTCTAATTAGTTCCCAGAATCCAAACCCTCCCACTGGTGCAGGCGTTATCAGTCTCCGGTATCAGTCCCCTCTGGGGGCCGCTCGTACTGAAGGCTCGTAGTCTTCCTCCCAGGCTTTTCTCTTGTCCATCTCCTTTGTCCATCTTGGCTGGATGGCAGACACTTGCATAGTGTCCCATGCAACAGTTGTAATAGTTAGCAGTTATTCTGAAACCCCTTTGTTCTCTTATCCTCTATTGACCGGAATTGCTGGACCATTCCTTTGCAAGATACAAGAACTATATATATTAACCACTCTGGTTTTCTCAGACTTTTCATCATATCATGCGGCCCTAGCATTGTTCCATATTGACACGAATCAGATGAACTCATTTCACACTGTTAAGCTGTCTTATCACTGCAAGCATATCTCAATACCACCTTCCTTCCCTCTACAGGATGTAACTGCGCAAAAACAACATTTTTATTCCCACAACCTTGATCCCCTTACCCTGAAATCCTTATTCCCCTTAAACCTAACAACTCTAACCACAACCCTAACCCTTATTATCAACCCCCTAACGCTAATGACACTGACCTTAATCCAAACCCCAAACTGCCCCTAACCCCAGACAACCAACAACGAAACACACACACACAAAGATGGAAACTACAAAAAAGGCAAAACCCACGATACAGGCCCCAAATCACAAATACGCAACCAAAATGCTACAGAAAAGCCCCAGATGCAGGCCCCAAATGCTACTGCTAGGCCTCAAAAGCTCAAGATGCATCCCAAAGCAAAAATGCAGGCCCCAAACGTTACAGAAAAGCCCCCAAACCCAGGCTGCACAAGTCTACAAGCAGGCCCCAAACTGCCAACAGAAGCAGGCACCAACCACACCCAGATGCAGACCCCAACTGCCCACAAGCAGCTCCTACCCCACCACCCCCTCCCAAGAACTGGACTCCACCCAGACACTGGCCCAAGACCCGGACCCGACCCCCGCCAACCCCCCTACCCTCCCCCCGACACAGGTGTACAAGCAGCTCACAACCCGCCCCTTCAGAGACCGGCCCCAATCCCCCCACCCCCCCCAAGACACGGGATGCGGAGGTGTACAACCAACTCCCAACTCCCTCCCCCTCAAAGGGAGGCCCCAAAGACCCCCAAATGGAGGCTCCTAGAGTGAACAAGCACCTCCCAACTCCCCCAGGCACAGGCCCACCCCCCCCCCCCCCAAACACAGGCCACAGAGGTGTATAAACAGCCCAGACCCCCCTTCAAGACCATGGCCCCTATAGTGTACAAGCAGCTCCCAACCACCCACAGATGCAGGCCCCAACCCTTTTCAAAAGGGAGGCACCTAGAATGCATGAGCAACTCCCAACCCCCCTCAAATAAAGACCCCAAAAGTGTACAAGTAGCTCCCCCCCAGAGACAGGACCCAAAGGTGTACAACCAGTTCCCAACACCCCTGAGACACAGGCCCCAACCCCCCCCCCAGACACAGGGACCCAAATTCTACAAGCAGCTCCCAACCCCTGCCAGGCAGGCCCCCTACCCTATACAAGCAGCTCCCAACCCTCCCCCGCCCCCCCGAGGGAGGCCCCCAAGCCCCCCACAAACACAGGCCCCTACAGTGTACAGGCAGCTCCCAGCCACCCCCAGATGCTGGCCCCAAAGTTGTACAAACAGCTCCCAGCCACCCTGCAGAAACAGATTCCTACATTGTACAAGCAGTTCCCAGCCCGCTAGACACAGGCCCTGACCCCCCACACATGCAGGCCCCAAAGGTGTACAAGCAGCTCCCACCCCTCCCCCAGACGCAGGTCCCAAGCCCCCCCCCCCCAAACACAGGCCCCTACAACCAGCACCCAACCCCCTACCCCCGATGCCAGGCCCAAAGGTGTAGAAGCAGCTCCAAACCTCCTCCCTCAACCCAGGCTCCAACAGTGTACAAGCACCTCCCAACCAACCCTCCCCTTCCCCCCCCCCCCTTCCCCCCCCCCCCCGACACAGGCTCCAAAGGAATACAAAGAGCTCCCACCCCTCCCCCAGATGCTGGTCTCAACCCCCCCGCCGCCCCCAGAAGCAGGCCCCAAAGGTGTAGAGTCAGCTCCCAACCCCCTCAATGCTGGCCCCAAGGGTCTACAAGCAGCTCCCCCCTTGCCCCCAGATACCGGCCCCCAGACACAGACCCCAAAAGCCTAATCACAGGCCCTGAACTCTAGAGGCAGGCTCCAAAACCCAGGACAAAGCCCCACTGGTTCGAGACAGGGCCCAAATCCCAGACACAGGCCCCAAACGCTAAACATATGCCAAAAAAAGTATTAGTGCTGGTGCCAAATGTTACAGACAGGCCCCAAAGCCCGAGATGCTCAAGGCTGAGACGTAACTTGGCTTTCTGAATTACTGGAAAGCAGCTTTCATTCTCAGATAATTGTGTGCAGGCTAGATAGGATGGGGCTTCAGGCACCTCTTCACCTGAGGAAACACACTGCCATCAGGCACTGCTGTGCCAGACAAGCTTGTTCTGCTAGAACACCCTACTCAGATGCACTGTGGCATTCAAGTGAACTGCTTTCATGCAAATATAACGACTGATGTTACAACCCACCTTGCCTGTGGCACCTGATGAACAGAAGAGTAAGCCACCGCAGCGCTTCAAAACCATCCCTGCACGTGCCGCTCCTTGTCGCTCTCTGGCCTTATCTCATATCCTTATCCACTTCTGTGGAGAGCCTGCCACGGCACCTGCAAAGCAAGACGGACACCTTTCATAGTCACCTTGTGCTACTTGGTCGTTCTGCTCCAACCCAGCTCATGACCAGCCCCTCTTCTTACACAGCTCTTCAGAGTGCAGTTTGCTCCTTTGAGCCTGTGCGAGACACCTGTGAAAGAAAAAGAAACGCATAGGCCGATGCAGCATCCAAAGACACAGCACAACTAGGTAAGTTACTCTCACCTGCTCCCTTACCTCTGCCGCTTACCAGCCCCCGAGGCAGATGCTTCAATCTACCCTCTTCAAACAGCTACAACACCTCTAAAAGACAAAGAGGGGATGCTTAGAGGAACAGTGAGACCTACAACACAACAACTGCTACATCTGTTCCTCACTCACCTTGCCAGAGGCAGCTCTACGTGTGATGTCCCAGGTTGTACACTGCGTTACCTAACCCTTACCGTAACCCTTACCCTAACCCTTCTCACCCTTACCATTACCCAAATCCTTACCTTTACTTTTTCCTTACCCTTACTCTTTCCTTTAACCATAACCTTACCCTTACCCTATACCTTACTCCAACCCTTCCCCTTACCTTCCCCTTCCCCTTCCCCTTAACCTAACCCTTACCCTTCTGCTTCCCCTAAAACATATCCTAACACTTTCCCTTACCCTTAAACTTACCCTAACCCTTTCTATTACCCTTACACTTACTCTTGCCCTAATCCTTGCTTGCACCCTTACACTTATCCTAACCCTTACCCTTACCCTTACTCAAACCCTTACTCTAACTCTTACCCTGACCCGTACCCTTAACCTAACCCTAAACCTTAAACCTTACCGTAAACCTTACCCTTTCTGCTACACTTACCCTTAGCCTAAATCTAAACCTTACACTTAGTCTTAGCATAACCCTCACCCTTACCATTACCGATACCCTTATCCTTACCCTAACCCTTACCTTTACACTTACGGTTACCATTAACCTTACACTTACCCTAACACTTATCCTGAACCTAACCCTTACCCTAAACCTTACCCCAACCCTTACCCTGACCCTTACATTAACCCTAACCCTTACCCTAAACCTTACACTTACTCTTAACATTAACCTTACCCTTAACCTTAAGCTAATACTTAACCTTACGTTTTTCTCACCCTAACCCTATAATTAACCATAACCATTACGCTAACACTTAACCTTACCCTTAAAATAAGCCATACAACAACACTTAAATGTACACTTACGCTTAAACTTACCCTAACAATTACTCGTACAATTAAAATATTAATTAATTAAATTAAAAAAATTTAATTTAAAATTAATTGAATTAAAAAATTAAAATACTCTTATCCTTATACCTTATCCTTAACCCTCACCCTTATCATTACCAATACCCTTACTCTCACACTTATTCTTATACATACAGCTTACCCTTTTCCTAACACTTAACCCTAACCTAACTCTAACCCTAAACCTTACATGAACCCTTTCCAGGACGCTTACATTAACCCTTACCCTTAACCTAAACCTTACACTTGCTCTTAACCTTAACCTAATACTTACCTTTTCGTTTTCCTCACACTAACCCTAAAATTAACCCTAACCATTACCCTAACAGTTACCCCTAACATAATCCTTACTCTAACACTTACAGTGACCCATACACTTACACATACCCTTACACTTACTCTTACCCTAACCCTTACCCTTACCCTTACCATAACCCCTACTCTAACACATACTTCTACCCGTACCCTTACCCTTACTGTTACCCTAACCCTTACCCTTACCTTACCCTATCCCTATCCCTTACCCTATCCCTTACCCTATCCCTTACCCTTAACCTAACCCTAAACCTTACCCTTATCCTAACACTTACCCTTACCGTAAACCTTACCCTTTCTGCTACACTTACCCTTAGCCTAAATCTAAACCTTACACTTACCCTTAGTCTAACCCTCACCCTTACCATTACCCATACCCTTATTCTTACCCTTACCCTAACCCTTACCTTTACACTTACGGTTACCATTAACCTTACTCTTACCCTAACACTTACCCTTAACCTAATCCTTACCCTAAACCTTACCCCAACCCTTACCCTGACCCTTACATTAACCCTAACCCTTACCCTAAACCTTACACTTACTCTTAACCTTACCCTTAACCATTACACTAACACTTACCCTTACGTTTCCCTCACCCTAACCCTAAAATTAACCCTAACCTTTACCCCAACACTTACCCTTACCCTAACCCTAACCGTAACTCTAACCCTTACTCTAACCCTTACCCTGACCCGTACCCTTACACTTACCCTTACCCTAACCCTTACCCTTACCATAACCCATACCCTAACACGTACTTGTAGCCTTAACCTTACCGTTCCCCTTACCCTTACCTTTACTGTCTCCGTTACCCTTACACTTACACTTAACATAAACCTTAACCTTAACCTAAACCTTATCATAAGCCATACAACAACACTTACATGTACACTTACACTTGCACTTACCCTAGCAATTACTCGTACAATTACTCTTAACCTTACTATTAAGCTAACCCTAAACCTTACCCTTATCCTAACACTTACCCTTATCCTAAACCTTACCCTTTCTGCTACACTTACCCTTTGCCTAATTCTAAACCTTACCCTAACCCTCACCCTTACCTAAATCTAACCATTACCCTAACCTTCACTCTTACCCTTACCATTATACTTACTTTTACCCTTAAACTAAACCTTACCCCAACCCTTACCCTGACCCTTAAATTAACCCTTACCCTAACCCTAACCCTTACTCTAACCCTAACCCTTAACCTAAACCTTACACTTAATCTTAACTTTAACCTTACCCTTAAACTAATACATACCCTTACGTTTCCCTCACCATAACCCTAAAATTAACCGTAACCATTACCCTAACACTTATCCTTACCGAACCCTAACCCTAAGCCTTACTCTAACTTTTACCCTGACCCGGACCCTTAGACTTCCCCTTCCCCTTCCCCTTACTCTTCCCCTTACCCTAACCCTTACCCTTACACTTACGGTTACCATTAACCTTACCCTTACCCTAACACTTACCCTTACCCTATCCCTTACACTTATCCTTATCCATACTACTTACGCTTACCCTAACACTTAACCTTAACCTAACCCTAACCCTAAACCTTACCTGAACCCTTACCCTGACCCTTACATTAACCCTTACCCTAAAACTTACACTTAACCTTAACCTTACCCTTAACCTTAACCTAATACTTACCCTTACTTTTCCCTCACCCTAACCCTAAAATTAACCCTAACCATTACCCCAACACTTACCCTTACCCTAACCCTTACCTTTACCATAACCCATACTCTAACACATACTTCTACCCGTACCCGTACCCTTACCATAACCCTTACCCTTACCCTTACCCTTACCCTTACCCTTACCCTTACCCTTACCCTTACCCTTACCCTTACCCTTACCCGATCCCATACCCTTAACCTAACCCTAAACCTTACCCTTATCCTAACACTTACCCTTACCGTAAGCCTTACCCTTTCTGCTACACTTACCCTTAGCCTAAATCTAAACCTTACACTTACCCTTAGCCAACCCTCACCCTTACCATTACCCATACCCTTATTCTTACCCTTACCGTAACCCTTACCTTTACACTTACGGTTACCATTAACCTTACCCTTACCCTAACACTTATCCTGAACCTAACCCTTACCCTAAACCTTACCCCAACCCTTACCCTGACCCTTACATTAACCCTAACCCTTAGCCTAAACCTTACACTTACTCTTAACCTTAACCTTACCCTTAACATTAACCTAATATTTACGCATACGTTTTCCTGACTTTAACCCTAAAACTAACCCTAACCATTACCCTAACACTTAACCTTACCCTAACCCTAACCCTAACCCTTACTCTAACCCTTACCCTGACCTGTACCCTTACACTTACCCTTACCCTTATACTTACCCTAATTCTTACCCATACCATAACCCATAACCTAACACATATTTGTACCCTTAACCTTACCGTTACCCTTAACCTTACCCTTACCCTTACTCTATCCCTTACCCTTACCCTTACGCTTACCCTTAACATAAACCTTACCCTTGACCTTACCCTTACCATAAGCCATACAACAACACTTACATGTACACTTACGCTTGCACTTACCCTAGCAATTACTCGTACAATTACCCTTAACCTTACTATTAAGCTAACCCTAAACCTTACCCTTATCCTAACACTTACCCTTATCCTAAACCTTACCCTTTCTGCTGCACTTACCCTTTGCCTAATTCTAAACCTTACCCGAACCCTCACCCTTACCTAAATCTAACCATTACCCTAACCTTCACTCTTACCCTTACCATTATACTTACTTTTACCCTTAAACTAAACCTTACCCCAACCCTTACCCTGACCCTTACATTATCCCTAACCCTTACCCTAACCCTAACCCTAACCCTTACTCTAACCCTAACCCTTAACCTAAACCTTACACTTAATCTTAACTTTAACCTTACCCTTAAACTAATACATACCCTTACGTTTCCCTCACCATAAGCCTAAAATTAACCGTAACCATTACCCTAACACTTATCCTTACCGAACCCTAACCCTAACCCTTACTCTAACTTTTACCCTGACCCGGACCCTTAGACTTCCCCTTCCCCTTACTCTTCCCCTTACCCTAACCCTTACCCTTACACTTACGGTTACCATTAACCTTACCCTTACCCTAACACTTATTCGTAACCTAACCCTTACCCTAAACCTTACCCCAACCCTTACCCTGACCCTTACATTAACCCTAACCCTTACCCTAAACCTTACACTTACTCTTAACCTTAACCTTACCCTTAACATTCACCTAATACTTACGCATACATTTTCCTGACTTTAACCCTAAAACTAACCCTAACCATTACCCTAACACTTAACCTTACCCTAACCCTAACCCTTACTCTTACCATTACCCTGACCCTTACCCTTACACTTACCCTAATTCTTACCCATACCATAACCCATAACCTAACACATATTTGTACCCTTAACCTTACCGTTACCCTTAACCTTACCCTTACCCTTACTCTATCCCTTACCCTTACGCTTACCCTTAACATAAACCTTACCCTTGACCTTACCCTTACCATAAGCCATACAACAACACTTACATGTACACTTACGCTTACACTTACCCTAGCAATTACTCGTAAAATTACCCTTAACCTTACCCTTACCAAACCATTACTCTTTTTCTTAACCTAACCATAAACATTAAGGATAAGCTAAAGGGTCACCCTTAAGGTTAACGTTATCCTAACTCTTACACTTAAGTGGGTAAGTGGAAGTGTAAGGGTACAGTTCAGGGTAAGCATTAGAGTAAGGGTAAGTGTTAGGGTAATGGTTAGGCTAATTTTAGGTTTAGGGTGAGGGAAACATAAGGGTAAGTATTAGGTTAAGTTTAAGGATAAGGTTAAGAGTTATGGTAAGGGTTAGGTTTAATGTAAGGGTAAGGGTTTGGGAAACGTTTAGGATAAGGGTAAGAGAAGGGATAATGGTAAGGGTAAGGATGATGTTTAGTGTAAGGGTTAGATTTAGTTAAGGGTAAGGGTTAGTGTAAGTTTAAGAGTAAGGGTAAGTGTAAGGGTATGTGTAAAAGTACGGGTAATTGTAAGGGTTAGAGTAAGGGTTAGGGTAAGGGTAAGAGTAAGGGTATTGGTAATGATAAGGGTGAGGGTTACAGTAAGGGTAAGTGTAAGGTTTAGATTTAGGCTAAGGGAAGTGTAGCAGAAAGGGTAAGGTTTACTGTAAGGTTTAAGGTTTCGGCTTAGGTTAAGGGTAAGGGTAATTGTACGAGTAATTGCTAGGGTAAGTGTAAGCGTAAGTGTACATGTAAGTGTTGTTGTATGGCTTATGGTAAGGGTAAGGTCAAGGGTAAGGTTTATGTTAAGGGAAAGCGTAAGGGTAACGGATAGAATAAGGGTAAGTGTAACGGTTAAGTGTTAGGGTAATGGTTAGGGTTAATTTTAGGATTAGGGTGAGAAAAATGTAAGGTTAAGTACTAGCTTAAGGTTAAGGGTAAGGTTAAGGGTAAGGTTAAGGTTAAGAGTAAGTGTAAGGTTTAGGTTAAGGGTTATGGTTAATGTAAGGTTCAGGGAAAGGTTTGGGGTAAGGTTTAGGGTTAGGTTCAGCTTAAGGGTAAGGGTTGGGGTAAGGTTAAGGGTATGGATAAGGAAAAGTGTAAGGGATAGGGTAAGGGTTAGCGTAAGGGTAAGATTAATGGTAAGGTTTATGTTAAGGGTAAGCGTAAGGGTAACGGATAGAGTAAGGGTAAGGGTAAGGGTAACGGTAAGGTTAAGGGTACAAATATGTGTTAGGGTATGGGTTATGGTGTGGGTAAGAGTTATGGTAATGTAAGGGTAAGGGTGAGTGTAAGGGTATGGGTGAGGGTAAGGGTTAGAATAATGGTTAGGGTTAATTTTAGGGTTAGGGTGAGGGAAACGTAAGGGTAAGTATTCGGTTCAAGTAAGGGTAAGTGTAAGATTTAGATTTAGGCTAATGGTAAGTGTAGCAGAAAGGGTAAGGTTTACGATAAGGGTAAGTGTTAGGGTAAGGGTAAGGTTTAGGGTAAGAGTAAGTGTAAGTGTATGTGTAAGGGTATGGGTCATTGTAAGGGTTAGAGTAAGGGTTAGGGTAAGGGTGTTAGGGTAATGGTTAGGGTAAATTTTAGGCTTATGGTGAGGGAAACGTAAGGGTAAGGATTAGGTTAAGGTTACGGGTAAGGTTAAGGTTAAGAGTAAGGTTTAGGATAAGGGTTAGGGTTAATGTAAGGGTCAGGGTAAGGTTTCAGGTAAGGTTTAGGTGTAGAGTTAGGTTAAGGGTAAGTGTTAGGGTAAGGGTAAGTTGTATGGACAAGGATAATTGTAAGGGATAGGGTAAGGTTAAGGTTAATGATAACGGTAAAAGGAAGAGTAAGGATATGGGTAATGGTAAGGGTGAGGGAAAGGGTAAGGGTAAGTGTAAGGTTTAGATTTAGGCTAAGGGTAAGTGTAGCAGAAAGGTGTAGGATTAGGGTAAGGGTGTTAGGATAAAGGTTAGGTTAAGGGTAAGGGTAATGGTAAGGATAAGGGTAAGGGTAAGGGTATCGGTAATGGTAAGGGAAAGGGTTAGGGTAAGTGTAAGGGTAAGGGTAAGTGTAAGGGTACAGGTCAGGGTAAGGGTTAGAGTAAGGGTTAGGGTTAGGTAAGGATAAGTGTTAGGGTAATGGGTACTGTTAAAATTAGGGTTATGGTGAGGGAAATGTACGGATATGTATTAGTTTAAGGGTAAGGTTAAGGTTAAGAGTAAGTGTAAGGTTTAGGTTAAGGGTTAGGGTTAATGTAAGGGTTAGGGTAAGGGTTAGGGTAAGGTTTAGGGTAAGGAGAAGAGTAAGGGTATGGTTAATGGTAAGGGTGAGGGTTAGGGTAAGGATAAGGGTAAGTGTAAGGTTTAGGGTAAGGGTAATGGTATGGAGAAGGGTAAGGGTAAGGGTAAGTGTAAGGGTAAGGGTAGGAGTCATTGAACGAGTAATTCCTAGGGTAACTGTAAGCGTAAGTGTACATTTAAGTGTCGTTGTATGGCTTATTGTAAGGGTAAGGTTAAGTGTTAGCGTAATGGTTATGGTTAATTATAGGGTTAGGGTGAGAAAAACGTAAGGTTAAGTATTAGCTAAAGGTTAAGGGTAAGGTTAATGTTAAGAGTAAGTGTAAGGTTTAGGGTAAGGGTTAGGGTTAATGTAAGGGTTGGCATAAGGTTTAGGGTAAGGGTTAGGTTCAGGATAAGTGTTAGGGTAAGTGTAAGGTTAATGGTAACCGTAAGTGTAAAGGTAAGGGTTAGGGTAAGGATAAGGGTATGGGTAATGGTAAGGGTGAGGGTTAGGCTAAGGGTAAACGTAAGGTTTAGATTTAGGCTAAGGGTAAGTGTAGCAGAAAGGGTAAGCTTTACGGTAAGGTTTGAGGTTTAGGCTTAGGTTAAGGGTAAGGGTAAGGGTAAGGTTTAGGTTTAGGAAAAGGGTAAGTGTAGCAGAAAGGTTAAGGGTTAGGGTAAGTGTTAGGGTAAGGGTAAGGTTAAGGGTAAGGGTAATGGTATGAATAAGGGTAAGGGTAAGGGAAATGGTACGGGTCAGGGTAAGGGTTAGAGTAAGGGTTTGAGTAAGGGTAAGGGTAAGTGTTAGGATAAGTGTAAGGGTGCAAGCAAGGATTAGGGCAAGAGTAAGTGTAAGGGTAATAGAAAGGGTTAGGGTAAGTTTAAGGGTAAGGGAAAGTGTTAGGATATGTTTTAGGGGAAGCAGAAGGGTAAGGGTTAGGTTAAGGGGAAGGGGAAGGGGAAGGTAAGGGGAAGGGTTGGAGTAAGGTATAGGGTAAGGGTAAGGTTATGGTTAAAGGAAAGAGTAAGGGTAAGGAAAAAGTAAAGGTAAGGATTTGGGTAATGGTAAGGGTGAGAAGGGTTAGGGTAAGGGTTACGGTAAGGGTTAGGTAACGCAGTGTACAACCTGGGACGTCACACGCAGAGCTGCCTCTGGCAAGGTGAGTGAGGAACAGATGTAGCAGTTGTTGTGTTGTAGGTCTCACTGTTCCTCTAAGCATCCCCTCTTTGTCTTTTAGAGGTGTTGTAGCTGTTTGAAGAGGGTAGATTGAAGCATCTGCCTCGGGGGCTGGTAAGCGGCAGAGGTAAGGGAGCAGATGAGAGTAACTTACCTAGTTGTGCTGTGTCTTTGGATGCTGCATCGGCCTATGTGTTTCTTTTTCTTTCACAGGTGTCTCGCACAGGCTCAAAGGAGCAAACTGCACTCTGAAGAGCTGTGTAAGAAGAGGGGCTGGTCATGAGCTGGGTTGGAGCAGAACGACCAAGTAGCACAAGGTGACTATGAAAGGTGTCCGTCTTGCTTTGCAGGTGCCGTGGCAGGCTCTCCACAGAAGTGGATAAGGATATGAGATAAGGCCAGAGAGCGACAAGGAGCGGCACGTGCAGGGATGGTTTTGAAGCGCTGCGGTGGCTTACTCTTCTGTTCATCAGGTGCCACAGGCAAGGTGGGTTGTAACATCAGTCGTTATATTTGCATGAAAGCAGTTCACTTGAATGCCACAGTGCATCTGAGTAGGGTGTTCTAGCAGAACAAGCTTGTCTGGCACAGCGGTGCCTGATGGCAGTGTGTTTCCTCAGGTGAAGAGGTGCCTGAAGCCCCATCCTATCTAGCCTTGATTCAAAGATCGAAGCCGAAATTCCTTTAAGTGGTATATTCTTTATTGCAGCGCTGGATGCACGGGGGATCTCTCCACCTATCGTGCATACCCAAAGCAGAAAGCAGTCTTGAATTTATACAATCAATCTATCAATATTCTACAAGCACCTATACATATGCATTACCTATCCCCGCCTTCCCTCGCTTCTCATGCTAATTAGCCTTTTGGCACCTTGCGCCTGCGCAGAGCCTTCCAAGAATTGTGGGCAGGGGTCTTTGGGACGTGGGCAGGGGTCTTTGGGAGGAAGACCCCGAGTCTTCCTCACAGTGTACTTTTCACCTTTGGTCAGGAATCTGCTGAATTGGCATGTTTCTTAATTGCAAGAGCTGGTTGTTGCCAATTCTCCCGTTTGTTGTATCTTTATAATGAATTCCAATGTCCAGTTTCGAGAGTTATAGTCCTTACATTCGTTTCTCTGTCCGCCTGCCGCTTCCTTATCATGAGTTCCAGTGTCTTGTTTCGAGATATACAGTCCTTGTCTGGGGATTGTCCTTGCCTCCCCAATACCTCCTTAATCAATCCCCCCTTTTCTTTTCCCATGCAAATTCTTCTGCATCAGATACTTTCTTTATTTACAGTAACACAACAAAGCAGGCATCTAAACAACATGCACACAAATATTCCTAACACTACTAATACGATTAGAGCAATGAATACTTGTTTCAACCATTGGAAATTGGGCAACCAGGAGGTTAACTTATTCCATAGTTCACTAAAACTCCATGAAAGATCATCTTTACTGATCTCATGTAGGATCCTGGTCTGCTTCCATATTTCTTCCAGGTCGGTAGAGATCCTTCCACTCTGATCTACATACATACAACAACTTGTGTTTATTACTGTACAGACTCCCCCTTGAGTGGCCAGTAACAAGTCTAGGGCCATCCGATTTTGGAATACTACCTGTGATAAACTAGATATCTCTTCTTGTTGAGCCTTTATAGCATCCAGAATTTTGTTTTCTAACTTCTCTATAATTGCAGAAATATTAACTATTGCCTTTTCCAATTCACTCACTCCTAACCATGGGATAAACCATCGCACAAAACTATGAAAAGGGGTGTGTCTCTCTACCAATGGATTGTTAATTTTTCATCTGATTCTCCGGATATGATTTCTCAAGTAACCTCGAGGCACTACATCATGTACTGTCATATTGGGGACTACCGCTCCAAGAGTGCAAGTTCCCTTCCAATTCTCAGGCAAGACCTTACGGGCTGTATCATTGCATAGCCAATACCACCCTTTTCCTTCTGGAACCATCCAGCTGGTTGAATTTGCCCAGCCGCTAGTCGTACTAATATCAATTGTTCAATTACAAGATGTCTGATTTCCCACATAAGTAGTATCCGTATTTATACAATGCTGTTTTCCTATACCCTTAGGCGGGTTACACCTTTGTACACATACATAATAGGATTCTAACGGCATGAAGCTACTCACTTCTAGTTCCAAAACTGCTTAATATTTTCGACCCCAAGATGTGTTTTCCCACAAATTAGTCCAAGATAAGTTTGCAGGCAAGGGAATCCCAATTAACGATACACCCTTATTCCCATGCTGTGGCAGATGGGTGCATACCCAACAGTTCGTCTTATTAGTTACTTGAGAAATTGTTTGTATTAAGGTCAGGTGTAAGTTCTCATCCCAAGTTGCCCACCCCAAATCCAAGAACCGCACCCCTGCAATCATTAGGATCTGGAAAACCGTAATTTTGTTGGTCCAATTGGAGTGGTGGTCCATATCCTCGCCGGGGCCTTCTTCACCCTTGAATTGTGGATCCAAGCTGCTTGCTTCTTAATCTTAATGGCGGTGTGTGTTGTCAGTAATACTTGGTATGGTCCCATCCACTTTCCTTCCATTTTTCCTGCACGGGTTGTCCTGACAAAGTCTTTATATATATATAATCCCCGAGCTTAAAGGGGTGGATTGGTTGATCCAACCCTCTAGCCCTGGTCCCTAAAACAAATGTATGTACTTTATTTAATTGTTTCTGAAGTTCAGTTATATAAGCATATAAATATTCTGATCCTAACTGCGTTAGGTCCTCTCCACTAAATAGAAATTGCTATGGCCTTCCATATAAGATTTTGAAGGGACTCAAATTTGCTTTTATTCTAGGTTTAACTCTAATTCCAAGTAATGCTAAAGGGAGGGATTGAGGCCATGACAAATTAGCTTCTTATCCAATTTTAGCTATTTATTGTTTAATTAAATGGTTCATTTTTTCTACCTGTCCACTTGCCTGTGGTCTATAAGGAGTATGCAGTTGCCAATCTATCTTTAGAATCTTACTTATCTGTTCTACCACTTGTGCACAAAGATGTGAAACTCTATCAGAAGACATTGCTACTAGAATCCCAAAGCATGGTATTATTTCATTTAACAAGACTTTAACCACTTCTCTTGCTTTGTTTGTTCGACAGGGAAAGGCTTCAGGCCTTCCTGAAAACGTGTCAGTCAGAACCAGTAAATAATGATACCCCCCTTTTCTAGGGAGTTCTGAAAAATCAATTTGCCACTGTTGCCCCGAATAATTTCCTTTACCGATTATTCCAAATTTTATTCTATCCTTGGTATTGGGGTTATTGTGTAAGCAAATGCTACATTGTTGAGTTACTTGTTTTATCATATCGTCCCACTAATGTCTGACTCGGGCTCTTATGCAGTGTGCCAGCTCCCCAGTGCGTTTTATTGTGTTCTGTAAGAACTATGGGCCATGTCAAACTAGAGGGTATTACTATGGGGTTATCTTTTAAATATACTCATCCATCTGGTTTCATTTTACCTTTCAAATCTTCAATTAATTTTAAGTCTTCTTTTGTATAATTTGGATATAGTTTGGATTTTACCATCTGGTATCAAAGACAATGCCTTCACCTCAGTTATTTCAGCTGCCTGCTTAGCCTCTGCCAATCGATTTTCCAATTTCAAAATCGCTGTTCCCCTTTTGGTGTCCCTGACAATGCATGATAGCTACCTTTTCTGGTTGTTTTACAGCCTCTAACAATTTTAAAATTTCTTCAGCATACTTTGTGTTTTCACTGAGCGGTCAGCAATCCATGTTCTTTCCAAATTGCTCCATGAGCATGTACCACGCCGAATGTATATTTAGAATCTGTCCAAATATTTACCCTTTTTCCCGCTGCCAGTTCCAATGCTCTCGTGAGAGCAACTATCTCCGCCTTTTGAGCTGATGTTCCAGGGGGTAAAGGCTTAGACTCGATTACCTGCTGAGTAGTTGTTATAGCATATCCAGCTTTACGTTGTCTTTGCGTAACAAAACTGCTCCCATCCGTGAACCAAGTTTCTTCCGCATCTTCCATGGGCTCCTCCTTAAGGTCTGGTCGGCTGGAATACACAGTCTCTAGAGTTTCTAAACAATCGTGAATCGCAGCTTGTGCCAGAGCATCACTAAGAAAAGAGGCTAGATTCACAATATGAATTATCACAATTTCCACGTCGTCCTGTTCTACCAATATTGCTTGATATTTCAAAATCATCAATTCTTGTTTAAGTTGTTTAAAGACTTTTTGTGCTTCTCCAGTCCAGACTAACTTTGACTGGTTAATCTTTATCAATTCACATAGAGGCTTTACCAATAGTCCATAATTATAAATCCAAAGGCGACACCAACCTGTCATTCCTAAAAAGCTTTGTAGCTCCTTTACCATTTGAGGTTCTGGAGTCCGGCAAATGACTTCCTTATGTTCAGTTCCTAGTTCTCGTTGTCCTTCCGAAATGTCAAATCCCAGATAGGTCACACTTTGTTGAGCCAGCTGGACTTTCTGTCAAGAGACTTGATATCCATTTAAACCCAGAAAATTAAGACGACTTATAGTCCATTGAATACAACTCCCTTTAGTCTCGGTAGCTATTAGGAGATCATCTACATATTGTAACAAAGCACCTTCAGTGTCCGGAGGTATCCATGTTTCGAGTTCCCTTGCTAATTGGTTTCCAAAAATAGTGGGGCTATTCTTGAATCCTTGAGGTAGTAATGTCCACGTAAGCTGCGTCTTTCTGCCTGAATTGGGATTTTCCCATTCAAAGGCGAATAGGTTTTGGCTTTCTGTGGCTAAGCCTAGGCAGAAGAAGGCATCTTTTAAATCCAGTACGGTAAACCAGACTTGACTATTCTTTAATTTAGTCAGCAAAGTATAAGGGTTTGCCACTACTGGATGTATATCCTCAGTGATTTTATTTATGGCCCTCAAATCCTGAACTAGCCTATAGCTTTTTCATCTGCCTTTTTAATTGGCAATATGGGTGCATTGGATTCTGATTCGCATTCAATCAATAATCCATACTGTAAAAATTGATCAATTATCTCTTTAATTCCTTTCCTATCTTCTATCCTCAAAGGATATTACTTAACCTTAACGGGTTTCTCTCCTGGCTTTAATTTAATAATTATTAAGGTCACATTTTTAGCTCTTCCAGGGACTTCGGTAGCCCAAACTCCTGGACATACTTGATCTGTGATCTCTAAAGGTATTTCACTTTTAGGGTCAGTTTGTATTAGTGCCAAGCTTAACACATTTATTAGTTGTTCTTCTCCTGTTCTTAATTCCATTTTCCCTTTTTCAAAGACAATTTCTGCTCCTACTTGCTCTAATAAATCTCTACCTAAGAGTGCCCATGAGGAGCTAGGCATAGATAAAAATCTGTGTATGCCCCATTGTTTCCCTAACTTGTACTTCAAAGGTTCACAAAAATAAGCCTTTTCGGTTACACCTTGTCCTGGTTTCAGTTAGAACAGAGTTAATTTTCTTCCTAGTAGCTGGGAGAATGCTATGTTTTGGCTTAGGATGAGAAGAGTGCTGATAACACCCCGATGTTTCAATTGTTGCAGAGCAATGCTTATACCAAGCCAAGGACATCTCAGCTTCTTGCTCTGTCCTGCCAACAGGCAGGCTGGGGGTGCAGTAAGAGCTGGGAGGGGACAGACCCAGGACAGGTGACCCAAACTAGCCAAAGGGGTATTCCATAGCATCTGACGTCAGGCTAAACAATACTTAGGGGTGGCTAGCCAGGGGGAGGGGGCCGGACTGCTCGGGGTTAGGCTGGGCATCGGTCAGCGGGTGGTGAGCAATTGCATTGTGCATCACTTGTTTGTACACATTATTAGTAGTGGTACTATTATCATCATTGTATTATTATTATTGTTATTATTGTTGTTGTTGTTGTTGTTGTTATTATTATTATTATTATTATTATTATTATTATTATTATTATTATTATTATTTTGTCTTATTAAACTGTCTTTATCTCAACTCACGGGCTTCACTTTCCATTTCTCTCCCCCGTCCCAGAGAGGGAGGGGGAGGGGGAGCGAACAGCTGCGTGGTGTTTAGCTGCCGGCCAGGTTAAACCACGACACACCTTTTACCCTAACATAATAATTCTGTGAAGGCATTAATGCTTGATTTAGAACTGAATACGTTGCCCCATAGCAATAAGAAATTTCACTTCCATTCCTCCCCTAGCTTCATTATAACCAGTGGAGGATCCACTAGGGTAGATTCCCCAGGTCCCCGTTATTCCTGTTGAAATCAGGGGTTGATTACCCTAGGAAAAGGCTAGTCAATTTGTCCTCCAAAGCCAGGTCCAAACCGTTTTGTTTTATTTATTTATTTATTTATTTATTTATTTATTTATTTTCATTACATTTCAGAGTTGGTCCAAAAATTCCATAGGGCTTTCTTTTAGACCTTGTTGGAAGCATATTCTCAATTCCCAATTCATCCAGGTTTTAGTATTTACTTAACCGTTCATGATTTTCAGGATGATTCGGGTCTTAGTGGGGGTCGGTCAGGGGAATGCAATTGTCCACAGTTCCCTGAACGGTCCCATCAGCAATCTGAGCTCGCACATGAACTCAGGTTGTTTTAAGAGTGTACCTCTTTTCTGTTTCTGTGACAACTCTCTCGGACCGATCATGGTCCCTTTGCCCTAAAGGGCTAACACCCATGATTTTAAGATCTCTGCCTCGGGCAGAGGCAGAACTATTAACATTCCTACATCCTCTTTCCCTGCTCATTCAACTTCAAACACCTTTAACACTTTCAACAACCCTTTTAACACTTCCTTTATCTTTCTCCAGCCTGTACTTCTCTAATGCCAACATCAAAGGTTCAGTCAGGGGCCAACTTAATTCCCTACCTTTTCCCACCAAGATGCTGAAACATCAGTATACAACATTTCCTCCTGTTCTGCTTCTCAAAAAACAACATTAACTGTAGCAAAATATTATAGTTTAAAGTTCCATTTAGGGGCCACTTTTCTCCACATTCCAGCTTATAAAGCGGCCACCACTGATTACGATATTTTATCAATGTTTTCCTGTTCACACTTCCACCGGCAGATCCTCCAATATCCTTCCAGTGACTTAAAACACATCCTAACACACTTTTCTTTAAAATTTCACTGCTTGTTTGCCCCCCCAGTTTCCAGTTTACACTTTCAGAATACACATGTTACTTACAAAAGCGTATCACAAAACGTATCACTCACAAAAATACAGGCACGCAATATCTTTCAGTAGCGATGCCACAAAACTACTATTACCAGCAATATTGCCAAAATCACAGTAACAATAGTCAGAGTCAAATTCCACATGCGAGAAGTCAGAAAACCGAACTGTGTAACACCGTAACGATATCTTTCTTATAACAATGCCACGAACCTACTATTACCACCAGGAAAATAGCCAAAATCGCAGTAACAATAACCAGAGTTAAATACCATACTCCATGAGTCAGAAAACCGAAATAGACAACACAATTCCAGACGGACCTTAAAGCGAGCTCCTTCCTTAAGGTCCCCAAACATGTACTTATGGTGATAACCACAAAGTATATACCAAACACTGCCTCGCAGAAGATCACCTTCTGACTTACAGACAGTTCCAGATGACCGGTCTACCAGAAAACCAAACCAGAATAGAGAATATACTCACTTACAATGATGGGGTCCTTGTCTGCCTCCGCAGTGATCCGGTGAGTCGAGGAGTCCCTCTGGGAAATCCCGGGGGTACCCTAGGGAGTCCTGTTCCCAGCGGGTCCTGCGGTCCGGCAGAGAGGTTGTCCCATCTGGGTCGCCAAATTGATTCAAAGATCGAAGCCGAAATTCCTTTAAGTGGTATATTCTTTATTGCAGCGCTGGATGCACGGGGGATCTCTCCACCTATCGTGCATACCCAAAGCAGAAAGCAGTCTTGAATTTATACAATCAATCTATCAATATTCTACAAGCACCTATACATATGCATTACCTATCCCCGCCTTCCCTCGCTTCTCATGCTAATTAGCCTTTTGGCACCTTGCGCCTGCGCAGAGCCTTCCAAGAATTGTGGGCAGGGGTCTTTGGGACGTGGGCAGGGGTCTTTGGGAGGAAGACCCCGAGTCTTCCTCACAGTGTACTTTTCACCTTTGGTCAGGAATCTGCTGAATTGGCATGTTTCTTAATTGCAAGAGCTGGTTGTTGCTAATTCTCCCGTTTGTTGTATCTTTATAATGAATTCCAATGTCCAGTTTCGAGAGTTATAGTCCTTACATTCGTTTCTCTGTCCGCCTGCCGCTTCCTTATCATGAGTTCCAGTGTCTTGTTTCGAGATATACAGTCCTTGTCTGGGGATTGTCCTTGCCTCCCCAATACCTCCTTAATCAGCCTGCACACAATTATCTGAGAATGAAAGCTGCTTTCCAGTAATTCAGAAAGTCAAGTTACGTCTCAGCCTTTAGCATCTCGGGCTTTTGGGCCTGTCTGTAACATTTGGCACCAGCACTAATACTTTTTTTGGCATATGTTTAGCGTTTGGGGCCTGTGTCTGGGATTTGGGCCCTGTCTCGAACCAGTGGGGCTTTGTCCTGGGTTTTGGAGCCTGTTTCTAGAGTTCAGGGCCTGTGATTAGGCTTTTGGGGTCTGTGTCTGGGGGCCGGTATCTGGGGGCAAGGGGGGAGCTGCTTGTAGACCCTTGGGGCCGGCATTGAGGGGGTTGGGAGCTGACTCTACACCTTTGGGGCCTGCTTCTGGGGGCGGGGGGGGGGTTGAGACCTGCATCTGGGGGAGGGGTGGGAGCTCTTTGTATTCCTTTGGAGCCTGTGTCGGGGGGCGGGGGGAAGGGGGGGGGGGGAAGGGGAGGGTTGGTTGGGAGGTGCTTGTACACTGTTGGAGCCTGGGTTGAGGGAGGAGGTTTGGAGCTGCTTCTACACCTTTGGGCCTGGCATCGGGGGTAGGGGGTTGGGTGCTGGTTGCAGGGGCCTGTGTTTGGGGGGGGGGGCTTGGGACCTGCGTCTGGGGGAGGGGTGGGAGCTGCTTGTACACCTTTGGGGCCTGCATGTGTGGGGGGTCAGGGCCTGTGTCTAGCGGGCTGGGAACTGCTTGTACAATGTAGGAATCTGTTTCTGCAGGGTGGCTGGGAGCTGTTTGTACAACTTTGGGGCCAGCATCTGGGGGTGGCTGGGAGCTGCCTGTACACTGTAGGGGCCTGTGTTTGTGGGGGCCTTGGGGGCCTCCCTCGGGGGGGGGGGGAGGGTTGGGAGCTGCTTGTATAGGGTAGGGGGCCTGCCTGGCAGGGGTTGGGAGCTGCTTGTAGAATTTGGGTCGCTGTGTCTGGGGGGGGGTTGGGGCCTGTGTCTCAGGGGTGTTGGGAACTGGTTGTACACCTTTGGGTCCTGTCTCTGGGGGGGGAGCTTCTTGTACCCTTACCATAAGCCGTACTCTAACACATACTTCTACTAGTACCCTTACCCTTACCGTAACCCTTACCTTTACCCTTACTCTTACCCTTACCAAAGCATTACCCTTACCCTTAACGTAAGCCTAAACCTTAACCTTATCCTTACACTTACACTTACCGTAAACCTTACCCTTTCTGCTACACTTACCCTTAGCCTAAATCTAAACCTTACACTTACCCTAACCCTAACACTTACCCTTACCATTACCCATATACTTACTCTTACCCTAACCCTAAATCTTACTCAAACACTTACCCTGACCCTTACATTAACCCTAAACCGTACCCTAAAACTTACACTTACTCTTAACCTTAACCTTACGCTTAACCTTAACCTACTACTTACCCTTTCTTATCCGTCACCATACACCTAAAATTAACCCTAACCATTACCCTAACACTTACCCTTACCCTAACCCAAACCCTAATCCTAACTCTAAACCTTACCCTGACTTGTACACTTATCCTTATCCTTACACTTACCCTAACACTTACCCTTACACTTATCCTTATACATATAACTTACCCTTACCCTAAAACTTAACCTTAACCTAACTCTAACCCTAAACCTTACCTTAACCCTTACCCTGACCCTTACATTAACCCTTACCCTTACCCTAAAACTTACACTTACTCTTAACCTTAACCTTACCCTTAACCTTAACCTAATACTTACCCTTCCGTTTCCCTCAACCTAACCCTAAAATTAACCCTAACTATTACCCTAACACCTACCCTTACCCTAACCCTTACTCTAACCCTTACAATGACCCGTACCCTTACACATACACTTACACTTACTCTTACCCTAAACCTTACCCTTACCATAAGCCATATTCTAACAAATTCTACCCGTACCCTTACCCTTACCGTAATCCTTACCCTTTATGTTACCCTAAACCTTACCCTTACCCTAACACTTACCCTTATCGTAAACCTTACCCTTTCTGCTACATTTACCATTAGCCTACATCTAAACCTTACACTTACCCTTACCTTAACCCAATACTTACCCTTACGTTTCCCTCACCCTAACCCTAAAATTAACCCTAACGATTATTCTAACACTTACCCTTACCCTAACCCTAACCCTTACTCTAACCCTTACCCTGACCCATACCCTTACACTCACCCTTACCCTTACATTACCCTAACTCTTACCCATACCATAACCCATACCCTAACACATATTTTTACCCTTAACCTTACCGTTACCCTTACCCTTACTCTATCCGTTACCCTTACGCTTACCCTTAACATAAACCTTACCATTAATCTTACCCTTACGCTAACCCTAACCTTACCCTATCCCTTACACTTATCCTTATCCATACCCTTAACCTTACCCCAACCCTTACCCTTAAGCTGAACCTAACCCTAAACCTTACCCCAAACCTTTCCCTGAACCTTACATTAACCATAACCCTTAACCTAAACCTTACACTTACTCTTAACCTTAACCTTACCCTTAACCTTAAGCTAGTACTTAACCTTACATTTTTCTCACCCTAATCCTAAAATTAACCCTAACCATTACCCTAACACTTAACCGTTACACTTACCCTTATTCTATCCGTTACTCTTACACTTTCCCTTAACATAAACCTTACCCTTTACCTTACCCTTACCATAAGCCATACATCAACACTTACATGTACACTTACGCTTACACTTATCCTAGTAATTACTCGTACAATTACCCTTAACCTAACCATAAACATTAAGGATCAGCTTAAGGGTCACCCTTAAGGTTAACGTTATCCTAACACTTACACTTAAGTTCAGGGTAAGGGTTAGAGTAAGGGTAAGTGTTAGGGTAATGGTTAGGCTAATTTTAGATTAAGGGTGAGGGAAACGGAAGGGTAAGTATTAGGTTAAGTTTAAGGATAAGGTTAAGAGTTATGGTAAGGGTTAGGTTTAATGTAAGGGTAAGGGTTTGGGAAATGTTTAGGATAAGGGTAAGAGAAGGGATAATGGTAAGGGTAAGGATGATGTTTAGTGTAAGGGTTAGATTTAGTTAAGGGTAAGGGTTAGTGTAAGTTTAAGAGTAAGGGTAAGTGTAAGGGTATGTGTAAAAGTACGGGTAATTGTAAGGGTTAGAGTAAGGGTTAGGGTAAGGGTAAGTGTTAGGGTAATGGTTAGGGTTAATTTTAGGGTTAGGGTGAGGGAAACGTAAGAGTAAGTATTAGGTTACAGCTAAGGTTAAGGTTAAGAGTAAGTGTAAGGTTTAGTGTAAGGATTAGGGTTAATGTAAGGGTCAAGGTAAGGGTTGGGGTAAAGGTTTAGGTAAAGGGTAAAAATATGTATATTGTAAGGGTGAGGGGTTAGGGTAATGGTTAGATTTTAGTTAGATTTAGGTAAGGGTGAGGGTTCGGGTAAGGTTTAGAATTAGGCAAAGGGTAAGTGTAGCAGAAAGGGTAAGGTTTAGGATAAGGGTAAGTGTTAGGATAAGGGTAAGGTTTAGGGTTAGCTTAATAGTAAGGTTAAGGGTAATTGTACGAGTAATTGCTAGGGTAAGTGCAAGCGTAAGTGTACATGTAAGTGTTGTTGTATGGCTTATGGTAAGGGTAAGGTCAAGGGTAAGGTTTATGTTAAGGGTAAGCGTAAGGGTAAGGGTAAGGGATAGAGTAAGGGTAAGGGTAAGGTTAAGGGTAACGGTAAGGTTAAGGGTACAAATATGTGTTAGGTTATGGGTTATGGTATGGGTAAGAATTAGGGTAAGTATAAGGGTAAGGGTAAGTGTAAGGGTACAGGTCAGGGTAAGGGTTAGAGTAAGGGTTAGGGTTAGGGTAAGGTTAAATGTTAGGGTAATGGTTAGGGTTAGTTTTAGGGTTAAAGTCAGGAAAACGTATGCGTAAGTATTAGGTGAATGTTAAGGGTAAGGTTAAGGTTAAGAGTAAGGGTAAGGTTTAGGGTAAGGGTTAGGGTTAATGTAAGGGTCAGGGTAAGGGTTGGGGTAAGGTTTAGGGTAAGGGTTAGGTTAAGGATAAATGTTAGGGTAAGGGTAAGGTTAATGGTAACCGTAAGTGTAAAGGTAAGGGTTACGGTAAGGGTAAGAATAAGGGTATGGGTAATGGTAAGGGTGAGGGTTAGGCTAAGGGTAAGTGTAAGGTTTAGATTTCGGCTAAGGGTAAGTGTAGCAGAAAGGGTAAGCTTTAAAGTAAGGTTTAAGGTTTAGGCTTAGGTTAAGGGTAAGGGTAAGGGTACGGGTCAGGGTAAGGGTTAGAGTAAGGGTTTGAGTATGGGTAAGGGTAAGGGTTAGGATAAGTGTAAGGGTGCAAGCAAGGATTAGGGCAAGAGTAAGTGTAAGGGTAATAGAAAGGGTTAGGGTAAGTTTAAGGGTAAGGGAATGTGTTAGGATATGTTTTAGGGGAAGCAGAAGGGTAAGGGTTAGGTTAAGGGGAAGGGGAAGGGGAAGGTAAGGGGAAGGGTTGGAGTAAGGTATAGGGTAAGGGTAAGGTTATGGTTAAAGGAAAGAGTAAGGGTAAGGAAAAAGTAAAGGTAAGGATTTGGGTAATGGTAAGGGTGAGAAGGTTTAGGGTAAGGGTTACAGTAAGGGTTAGGTAACGCAGTGTACAACCTGGGATGTCACACGCAGAGCTGCCTCTGGCAAGGTGAGTGAGGAACAGATGTAGCAGTTGTTGTGTTGTAGGTCTCACTGTTCCTCTAGGCATCCCCTCTTTGTCTTTTAGAGGTGTTGTAGCTGTTTGAAGAGGGTAGATTGAAGCATCTGCCTCGGGGGCTGGTAAGCGGCAGAGGTAAGGGAGCAGATGAGAGTAACTTACCTAGTTGTGCTGTGTCTTTGGATGCTGCATCGGCCTATGCGTTTCTTTTTCTTTCACAGGTGTCTCGCACAGGCTCAAAGGAGCAAACTGCACTCTGAAGAGCTGTGTAAGAAGAGGGGCTGGTCATGAGCTGGGTTGGAGCAGAACGACCAAGTAGCACAAGGTGACTATGAAAGGTGTCCGTCTTGCTTTGCAGGTGCCGTGGCAGGCTCTCCACAGAAGTGGATAAGGATATGAGATAAGGCCAGAGAGCGACAAGGAGCGGCACGTGCAGGGATGGTTTTGAAGCGCTGCGGTGGCTTACTCTTCTGTTCATCAGGTGCCACAGGCAAGGTGGGTTGTAACATCAGTCGTTATATTTGCATGAAAGCAGTTCACTTGAATGCCACAGTGCATCTGAGTAGGGTGTTCTAGCAGAACAAGCTTGTCTGGCACAGCAGTGCCTGATGGCAGTGTGTTTCCTCAGGTGAAGAGGTGCCTGAAGCCCCATCCTATCTAGCCTGCACACAATTATCTGAGAATGAAAGCTGCTTTCCAGTAATTCAGAAAGCCAAGTTACGTCTCAGCCTTGAGCATCTCGGGCTTTTGGGCCTGTCTGTAACATTTGGCACCAGCACTAATACTTTTTTTGGCATATGTTTAGCGTTTGGGGCCTGTGTCTGGGATTTGGGCCCTGTCTCGAACCAGTGGGGCTTTGTCCTGGGTTTTGGAGCCTGCCTCTAGAGTTCAGGGCCTGTGATTAGGCTTTTGGGGTCTGTGTCTGGGGGCCGGTATCTGGGGGCAAGGGGGGAGCTGCTTGTAGACCCTTGGGGCCAGCATTGAGGGGGTTGGGAGCTGACTCTACACCTTTGGGGCCTGCTTCTGGGGGCGGGGGGGGGGGTTGAGACCAGCATCTGGGGGAGGGGTGGGAGCTCTTTGTATTCCTTTGGAGCCTGTGTCGGGGGGGGGGGGAAGGGGGGGGGGGGAAGGGGAGGGTTGGTTGGGAGGTGCTTGTACACTGTTGGAGCCTGGGTTGAGGGAGGAGGTTTGGAGCTGCTTCTACACCTTTGGGCCTGGCATCGGGGGTAGGGGGTTGGGTGCTGGTTGTAGGGGCCTGTGTTTGGGGGGGGGGGGCTTGGGACCTGCGTCTGGGGGAGGGGTGGGAGCTGCTTGTACACCTTTGGGGCCTGCATGTGTCAGGGCCTGTGTCTAGCGGGCTGGGAACTGCTTGTACAATGTAGGAATCTGTTTCTGCAGGGTGGCTGGGAGCTGTTTGTACAACTTTGGGGCCAGCATCTGGGGGTGGCTGGGAGCTGCCTGTACACTGTAGGGGCCTGTGTTTGTGGGGGCCTTGGGGGCCTCCCTCGGGGGGGGGGGGGAGGGTTGGGAGCTGCTTGTATAGGGTAGGGGGCCTGCCTGGCAGGGGTTGGGAGCTGCTTGTAGAATTTGGGTCGCTGTGTCTGGGGGGGGGGTTGGGGCCTGTGTCTCAGGGGTGTTGGGAACTGGTTGTACACCTTTGGGTCCTGTCTCAGGGGGGGAGCTACTTGTACACTTTTGGGGTCTGTATTTGAGGGGGGTTGGGAGCTGCTTGTGCACTTTTGGACCTATGTTTAGGCTGGTTGGGAGTTGCTTATGCATTCTAGGTGCCTCCCTTTTGAGAAGGGTTGGGGCCTGCATCTGTGGGTGGTTGGGAGCTGCTTGTACACTATAGGGGCCATGGTCTTGGAGGGGGGTCTGGGCTGTTTATACACCTTTGTGGCCTGTGTTTGGGGGGGGGGGGGGCCTGTGCCTGGGGAAGTTGGGAGCTGTTTGTTCACTCTAGGAGCCTCCATTTGGGGGTCTTTGGGGCCTCCCTTTGAGGGGGAGGGAGTTGGGAGTTGGTTGTACACCTCCGCATCCCGTGTCTTGGGGGGGGTGGGGGGAGTGGGACCGGTCTCTGAAGGGGCGGGTTGTGAGCTGCTTGTACACCTGTGTCGGGGGGAGGGTAGGGGGGTTGGCGGGGGTCGGGTCCGGGTCTTGGGCCAGTGTCTGGGTGGAGTCCAGTTCTTGGGAGGGGGTGGTGGGGTAGGAGCTGCTTGTGGGCAGTTGGGGTCTGCATCTGGGTGTGGTTGGTGCCTGCTTCTGTTGGCAGTTTGGGGCCTGCTTGTAGACTTGTGCAGCCTGGGTTTGGGGGCTTTTCTGTAACGTTTGGGGCCTGCATTTTTGCTTTGGGATGCATCTTGAGCTTTTGAGGCCTAGCAGTAGCATTTGGGGCCTGCATCTGGGGCTTTTCTGTAGCATTTTGGTTGCGTATTTGTGATTTGGGGCCTGTATCGTGGGTTTTGCCTTTTTTGTAGTTTCCATCTTTGTGTGTGTGTGTTTCGTTGTTGGTTGTCTGGGGTTAGGGGCAGTTTGGGGTTTGGATTAAGGTCAGTGTCATTAGCGTTAGGGGGTTGATAATAAGGGTTAGGGTTGTGGTTAGAGTTGTTAGGTTTAAGGGGAATAAGGATTTCAGGGTAAGGGGATCAAGGTTGTGGGAATAAAAATGTTGTTTTTGCGCAGTTACATCCTGTAGAGGGAAGGAAGGTGGTATTGAGATATGCTTGCAGTGATAAGACAGCTTAACAGTGTGAAATGAGTTCATCTGATTCGTGTCAATATGGAACAATGCTAGGGCCGCATGATATGATGAAAAGTCTGAGAAAACCAGAGTGGTTAATATATATAGTTCTTGTATCTTGCAAAGGAATGGTCCAGCAATTCGGGTCAATAGGGGATAAGAGAACAAAGGGGTTTCAGAATAACTGCTAACTATTACAACTGTTGCATGGGACACTATGCAAGTGTCTGCCATCCAGCCAAGATGGACAAAGGAGATGGACAAGAGAAAAGCCTGGGAGGAAGACTACGAGCCTTCAGTACGAGCGGCCCCCAGAGGGACCACCGGAGACTGATAACGCCTGCACCAGTGGGAGGGTTTGGATTCTGGGAACTAATTAGAATAACCCTGCCTTTTGTAGAAGTAGTAATGAATATGTATTAGCCTAGCAGCATAAAAACCAGCCGCCTAATGTAACTTGTGTGCGTCTTGGTGGAGCAGAGACTCCTGGCGCACCCAGCGCTGCTTGCTTACCTCTATTCATTTAATAAATTGTAAATTTCAATTGCAATCCTATTTGGGACCCAGTCATTTATTACAAGCGGGCTCTCGTCCGGGAGGGCTTTGGTTCCTGATTTCTGGTTTGATCTAGGAGAGGCACCCCCACCATTTGGTGGCTGCTGTTTGAGTCTGGTCGGAACTAATGGCATCTTAAACCTGAATAAAGGTAAGCAAAGTTTCTGATTCTTTTTTTCAGCTCCCTTGCCAGCTGCAGCACTATATTTTGCCCATAATTGTGTGTGTGAAGATCCGAACGAAGATGACGGAGTCGTAAGCATTTAAAGCGTATACCGTTCGGTTGGGTGGGGTTCGGTTGCCTGTGTGTGTAAGAGTGTGACTGAGATGGAACTTAGTTCCGAAGCGATTGTGGAGGTCTTCTAACCGCGGTTCCAATCTCCCGCGAGGGACTTGGCCGGTGAAGGACCGAAGGGATTCCTATAGGACTTGTGGGTGTGTGATAGGTCCTCGACCCCCTGCAAGACACTCTTACTAAGGTAACCAAGGGCTATGGGAATTGCCATAGTAAAATTCCTAGATGGGTCAGACAAAATCGAAGACCAGAGACCAGAAGAAAGGGAGCAAATTACCAGTCATACCACCAGAAAGTCCATTAGGAATAACGATTCGAAATTGGAATGATAGGGACCCCAGAAAAGGAAAAAGTAAATTAAAAATGGTCCAGTATTATGTGACAGAATGGCCAAAGGAGCCTTTAAGACTACATGTCTTTTGGCCTGTTTTTGGAACCTTCGAAGACTGGATTTGCCAGGCCTTAAATATCCATGTTAATTCAAAGGAAGCTTTTAGCCAGGAAGAAAGTGATTATGCAGGATTATGGATCAGGAGGACTTCACGTCCTTTTCCAGCCTCAATATTTACACTAAAAGCAGGTAAGAAATTTGAAGAACAAGAAGAACATGAAAAAGAAAAAGAAGATAAATGTGAGCCGTTGGATAAGCTACCACCTCCATATCCTAACAATCCACCCCCGGCGGCTCCCCCTCCGGTGGCTGTGGTATCGCCACCAGTACCACCGTTGCCCCAGCTTCCACCACCAACAGCACCAGAATTAGACCGACCTCCGGCCACATGCAGGAGAAGCAGGACGGAAGTATCTGAGAGGGCTTCTCTATATCCCTTAAGGGAGGTAACTGGTGTATAACTGGTGCGCGTCTTGGTGGAGCAGAGACTCCCGGCGTACCCAGCACTGTTTGCTTACCTCTATTCATTCAGTGAATTGTAAACTTTGATTGTAATCCTATTTGGGACTTTTATTTATTATAACAGACAACCTTGTAAAACGCAGACAACCAGAATCCTTACAGCAATTAGGTGGAAATCACGGCGTAAGAAACATTACCACCTCAAAGAGTAAAAACCTCAAAAGAAATGTGACTTGTAACAGGCCAGCAGCTGTGTATTTTCTGTGAAGCACCAGCTAGATTATGAACCTTGAATAGCACAGTTAAAGGGGAAACAGGGGAGGGTCCCGGTCCTCGGCAGAAAAAAAAAGTGTATAAACTGTGTATGGAATTAGTAGGCACCCTCCTGCTTGTGGGACACCCGCCATTGTAATCTCGAATAATAATGCTACTGTACTGAGATCCTCGACTCAGCCTATGCTATTTGCTACAGATTGATTCAGGGTTTTAAGGTTTCAGGGATTGGGCACTAGGGTTGGGTTTCAGGGTAAGGGGTTTCAGGGTTTATGTTTAGGATTTTAAGGTTTTTAGGGTTGGAGTTTTAACGGTTAGGGTTTTAAGGATTTGGGGGTTAGGGTTTTAAGGGTTTCAGGGTTAGCGTGTTAGGGTATTAGAGTTTTTTGGGTTGTAGTGTTGATATGTTTTTTAGGGTTAGAGTCTTAAGGTTTTATTTTTGGTCAGTTATTTACGGTTAGGGTTTTAAGATCTTTTTTGTGTTTTGTTTTGTTTTGTTTTTTCAGGTTAGGTTCTCCAGGTCCAGGGTTTTGAGTATCCTAATTTTGGGGGTTTGGATTTTGAGCATCTTAATTTTGGGGGTTAGGCTTTTGTGTGCCCTAATTTTTTGGGATAGGCTTTCAAGCATCCTAAGTAGTTGGGTTAGGGTTTTGAGCATCTTAATATTTTGGGTCTGGGTAATGAGCATCCTCAGTTTTCAGGATAGGGTTTTGAGCATCTTAATGTTTCCAGGATAGGGTTTGGAGCGTCCTAATGTTTTGGGTTGGGGCTTTGAGCGTCCTAATGTTTTTGGGTTAGGGTTTGGAGCGTCCTAAATTTTGAGGATAGGGTTCTGAGCATCTCAGTGTTTCCAGGATAGGGTTTTGAGCGTCCTAAGTATTTGGGATAGGTCTTTGAGCTTCCTAATGTTTTCCGGATAGGGTTTGGAGCATCTTAATGTTTTGGGTTTGGGTTTTGAGCGTCCGAATGTTTTTGGGTTAGGGCTTGGAGCATCCTAATGTTTTTGGGTTAGGGCTTTGAGCGTCCTGTTTTCGGGATAGGGTTTTGAGCGTCCAAAGTTTTTGGGTTTGGGTTTTGAGCATCCAAAGTGTTATAAGTTGCCCCCTTAATTAATTTTCAGAGAGCATTGTATTAATCATAGAAAGGAATTTATTGAGTAAGCAAACATCAAGCAAAACAGCACTGGGCAGCCGGGGAGTCTCAGCTCCGCCAACGGCACGCACCTCACCCCTGCCAGGGTCCCTTTTTATACCTTGCTAATTCTGGGATTACTCAGCACATCCTGGTATATTCTGCGACTGCGCGCACTGTTGCTATGTTCCCTCAACATAACCCTAAAATTCACCGTAACCATTACCCTAACACTTATCCTTACCTAACCCTAACCCTAACCCTTACTCTAACTTTTAACCCTGACCCATAACCTTAGACTTCCCCTACCCTTACCCTTACTCATCCCCTTCCCCTAACCCTTACCCTTACACTTACGGTTACCATTAACCTTACCCTTACCCGAACACTTACCCTTACCCTATCCCTTACACTAATCCTTATCCATACAACTTCCGCTTACCCTAACACTTAACCTTAACCTAACCCTAACCCTAAACCTTACCTGAACCCTTACCCTGACCCTTACATTAACCCTAACCCTAAAACTTAACCTTAACCTTCCCCTTAACCTTAACCTAATACTTACCCTTACTTTTCCCTCACCCTAACCCTAAAATTAACCCTAACCATTACCCCAACACTTACCCTTACCCTAACCCTTACCCTTACCATAACCCATACTCTAACACATACTTCTACCCGTACCCGTACCCTTACCGTAACCCTTACCCTTACCGTTACCGTAACCCTTACCCTTACCCTATCCCTTACCCTTAACCTAACCCTAAACCTTACCCTTATCCTAACACTTACCCTTACCGTAAACCTTACCCTTTCTGCTACACTTACCCTTAGCCTAAATCTAAACCTTACACTTACCCTTAGCCTAACCCTCGCCCTTACCATTACCCATACCCTTATTCTTACCCTTACCGTAACCCTACGGTTACCATTAACCTTACCCTTACCCTAACACTTATCCTTAACCTAACCCTTACCCTAAACCTTACCCCAACCCTTACCCTGACCCTTACATTAACCCTAACCTCTACCCTAAACCTTACACTTACTTTTAACCTTAACCTTACCCTTAACATTAACTTAATACTTACGCATACGTTTTCCTGACTTTAACCCTAAAACTAACCCTTACCCTAACCCTTACACTTACCCTAACCCTAACCCTAACCCTTACTCTAACCCTTACCCTGACCTGTACCCTTACACTTACCCTTACCCTTATACTTACCCTAATTCTTACCCATACCATAACCCATACCCTAACACATATTTGTACCCTTAACCTTACCCTTACCCTTACTCTATCCCTTACCCTTACGCTTACCCTTAACATAAACCTTACCCTTGACCTTACCCTTACCATAAGCCCTACAACAACACTTACATGTACACTTACGCTTACACTTACCCTAGCAATTACTCGTACAATTACCCTTACCCTTACCCTTAACCGAAGCCGAAACCTTAAACCTTACAGTAAACCTTACCCTTTCTGCTACACTTACCCTTAGCCTAAATCTAAACCTTACACTTACCCTTACTGTAACCCTCACCCTTACTGTTGCCAATACCCTTACTCTTACCCTTACCCTAACCCTTCTCCTTACACTTACTGTTACCTTTAACATTACCCTTACCCTAACACTTACACTTATCCTTATCCATACCCTTACCCTTACCCTAATCCTTACCCTTAACCTAACCCTAACCCTAAACCTTACCCCAGCCCTTACCCTGACCCTTACATTAACCCTAACCCTTACCCTAAAAGTTACACTTACTCTTAACCTTAACCTTACCCTTAACTATTACCCTAACTCTTACCCTTATGTTTCCCTCACCCTAACCCTAAAATTAACCCTAACCATTACCCTAACACTTACCCTTACCCTAACCCTTACCCTTACCATAACCCATATCCTAACACGTACTTGTAGCCTTAACTTTACCATTCCCCTTACCCTTACCTTTACTGTCTCCGTTACCCTTACACTTACACTTAACATAAACCTTAAAGTTAACCTAACCCTTCCTATAAATGGCTCAGGATTCAAATTAGGATTAAATAAAAAAATAGGATTTATTGAAAGAATATAAAGGAATAGAGGTAAGCAAACAGCGCTGGGTGCACCGGGAGTCTCCGCTCCACCAGGACGCACACCAGTTACATCAAGCAGCTGATTTTTATGCTCCTAGACTAATACATATTCATTACTACTTCTAAAAAAAATAGATTATTAAAATTAGCTTCCGGGGTGCAGTCCCTCCTACTGGAGCATGCGCAGTCTCCTCTGGGGTCTCTTCTGGGGGTCTCTAGGGGTCTTTCATGCTGAAGGCTCGTAGTCTTCCTCTCCCCCTTTGTACTTACTTGGCACCATACCAAGTTTATAGAACATTCTCTTCAAGACTTGTCTCCCAGCCGTCCTTCAGCTTCTTTTTCCTTCCTCTTAATCTCTCGGCCCCCCTAACCAGATACCAAAGATCCGCATAGTATCCCATAACAGTCACTAGTTGTTATCAGTTGTTCTGAAACTCCCAGACATCAAACACAAACAGCTTCACGAGTAATTAAAACATTCTTCCCCAGCCATTCACAGACACATCTATAGCAGTGTTAGAAATAGAAGTCCGGAATAACAAAAGCAAACAGGTTCATAAATTTAAGGAGTGATAAATTGACTAGAATGAGGGGGAGACTGGGACACACTGCAGCTGAGGTTCAAGAATTAAATTGCCAGTGCAGGGCCCAGAGGCAGACAGGATTCAAACAGAATTGTTCTTTATGGACACGAATTGTTAAAACATTCCTCACAATCCCTTATCTTCTTTTTAACATCCCCAATTCGTGTCTCTTCTGTTATTAATAATTGGATTTCATCAGTTTGTTCTTGGAGGGTCCAATTCTTAAGCATCATAATTGACATATTCCCTTCTTTTTTTAATGAAGTTATTACAAATGTACTATTTATCACCCGGTGTATTAATAATGTAAGACAAGGTATCATACAAGGTACAAATAATAACGTAATTACACCACATAACAATAAAAATAACACTCTTTTGACCCATGGTCCACCAGGCAGCCATGAAAATAAATCCCATTCCATATCCTTCCAGGTTTGTGTTTGCTCGCTCACCTCCCCCCTCCTTCTCTGGGATGGGAGAGAGAAATGGGAAAGTGAAGCCTGTGAGTTGAGATAAAAACAAGAAGATAATAACAATAATGATGATAATAGTACTACTAGTAATAATGTGTACGAAACAAGTGATGCACAATGCAATTGCTCACCACCTGCTGTCCGATGCCCAACCTAACCCCGAGCAGTCCGGCCCTCCTCCCAGCCTGCCTGCTGGCAGGACAGTGAGAAGCTGAATTTGGCTTGGTCCTTGGCTTGGTGTAAGCACTGCTCTGTAACAATTAAAAACAATTAAAACATCAGCATATTATTAACATTCTTCTCATCCTAAACCAGAACATAACATTCTATCAGTTACTAGGAAGAAACACCTTTTCATCAATCTTTAAACAGTAATTACTGAAGTTAAATTTTCCACAGACTTCTCCTTCTTGTGCTAGCAAACAATCCAAAGCTAGGCAATTTTGATACAAAGCAGTTCTCATCTTTATAACTCATTTAGATCAGTTCTCATCATTTATAACTATTTCTATTACAGCTAATAACCTAATTATTCTATTAAGTATATATACTGAGGTCCTATAGCCCCAGGATCTGTCTTCTGCCCATGTAGCTGGATCATAATAGGCAAACGCCTTCAGGGTCGATTCAGGCTTGTGTTACCGTTCGGCCTGTCAGGGTGATCCAGCTCCTGTAAAACGAATCACAATTTTATATAGGTTTAAAAAAGAGGTTTTTTATGTTATTTTCTCGGGACAACCTGATCTTAGTGTGGGAGAAGTCCGGTCGAGGCCCTCTCATTCGGCAGTCAATACCGATAGGGGTTGCCTCCCTCGGTAGACCATACACACCACAGTGGAGGGTCCTGCCCCAGTCTTGCCTTCTCCCTTTTCTCCCTTTAGGCTTGTCCTTTTTATTTGGCATCCTTAATTCATGCAGAGCCTCGTTGCCAGAATATTAGTTCTCCCTTAGCTTGAGTTTCAGTTTCCCAGGAGCGGACTCAACCCTCCAAGTTTCAGTAGTTACTGGTCCTTTTATTCTGGATGCGTGGGTCCCTTTCTGCAGTTCTCACAGCTGTTTCAGTAGTCAGTAAAACAAGGTACAGTCCCTCACATCGAGGGTTCAGTGATTCTTCCCTCCCGTGGCTGCTTGTTGAAACACTTTATTTTTTATCTTCTGACAAGTTAAATAACAGTTATTTAATTTGCTTTGCCGTATGGCCCTTTCCAGGTTCCTGTAGCAGGATTCATCTGATAGCCTTTCAGGTTGATACAGATTTGACTACAGGGTTTTGGCATTCATCACTATCTCCACAGTTTCACAGCTGGACAGTCACATTCATTTATGTTGCATTCCTTCAGGGGCTCATCACCCCAGTCCTTGCAGTCTCTCTGCTGGTTACACACTTTATTGATATCTATGCATTCTCCACTTCTGCACTTGAATTTGCCAGGTCCAGAGCACTGAATAACATTGTTACAGTTTGCTTCATCAGTGCCATCCAGACAGTCTCTCACACCACTGCACTGCCTACTCCCATGGACACAGTTCACATCTGAACTGGTCTGGCCTACAGGTCCAGGAAGGGCAGTTAATTTCATCTCTTCCATCCTTACAGTAAGGATCTCTATCACATCGCCACAATTCTCTTCATCTTCTCCACTGTCACAGTCTTTTTCACCATCACATTTCCATGACACTGTTCTCATATGACACAGCTCAGCACTTTCATCAGACCCATCTTCACAATCCAGATCCCCATCACACTGCCATCTGTTTGGCACACACTGACCACCGTTGCACACAAAGTCAGATTCAGCACACATCTTCTTCACACATCTTCTTCACACAAACACTCTCATCACTGCCATCTGAGCAGTCTTCACATTTTACTCTAGCACCGTCGGCAGCAGTGCACAGTCAGGCGAAGGCGAGCAGCAGGCAGAGCGCCTCGCCTCGCACCGTCACCTGTGTCACTTATACTACTCCTATTACCCATGCTGTTAGTGTCAGTGGCATCCTCCTTTTCTTTTTGCCACTGACCATTCACCACAAATGGATGAGACACATGATTACTAGTTAGGAAAGAGAGTGTAACGTCTGCTATATGGCTGCAGGCAGTGCCAGCTGCAACCTTAGGTTTGTGAAAGAGCCTGCTGGTGGTCATTTGGCAGTGTAATCTGCGTCTCTGCACTCCTGCCCTGCAATAGAGCTTAGTCGTCATTAGTAACAGTTATAACACCGATCTGGGGACTAATAGTCTTTTTTGCATTGCAAGATAAACCTTTTATAAAAAGAATGCTAGAGTGAAGCAGCACAGCCGCTGCTGCCGCTGCCTCCATGGTTACGTCAGACAGGCTGCAGGGTCCTGATGTCCGCCCCTCTGCTCTGTGCCGACTGGCCACACGGTGAGGGTCGGCTACCGGTGTCCACTGACGCCTCTGGTCTCCCGTAGCAACTCGATCTTGGATGTCCCGCAATTACTTCAATTCCCCGCGTTTTCCGGCTTCTGTCCGGTCTATTCTGTGTCTCAGAGCCGTCCGTGGCTCTGCAGCGTCTCTCAGGGCTCTCTCCATCCAGTGGTAGTCCCTCCGTAGTGTCTCGGGTCTCCCAGCGCCACTCCAGTCTCTCAGCACCGCTCCGGTCTCTCGGCCTGTTCAGGTCTCAGCGAGTCCAGGTCTCGGCCTGTGCAGGCCTCATATGTTGCAGAAAGCATGTCATATCATGCTCCTGCCTTTTTCTTGTCACAGTCAAAACATTTAAGAGCAAAAATAGGATACACAAGATACACAAGATACACTGGGCACCACCACTCAAAACTTGGATAAAACAGCACTTCTTTTCAGTCTGTCAAGCACTTCGTTCGTCTCTGCCCACTCCCCTTGTGGAGAGTACGGAACAACGGATCGGAACTCTGCACTCGCTTTGCAGCAACGCTGCGTCTCACTCACACAGCACAATCGCACACGGAGGCCTCCAGCACATCTCATTCATACCACAGGAATATAATTTAGAATGATAACCAACCAAACAAGTATTGTCTCTGACTGTGTTCTTCGTGAAGTGACTTGTAACACTTTGTTTCAAACCCTTACATTTACACAAATACTTTCAACACAAAATACATACAATATGCAAATATTACAATATACAAAATGTCAACACAAAATACATACATAAAAACACATACAATTATTAACACTCCAGTTAGTATCCCTCCAGCAGCTGAAAACATACCGTTTGTCTGCAGTTTCAGGAGATCTTTGCTCCTGCGGTGAGCAGCTGAGAGTGGAGTCCCCTCCGAGCAAAAACGCTCAGGGTGCACCTAGGGGCGTCCGCGCTGCAGCCGATCCCGCAGCCGAGCAGAGTGTCTCCTGCCTGGCTCACCAAAATGACTCACAGAAAGCTGACTCCACAATCAGTAAGATTGTAAAGTAGGTATGTTTACTCAGTTCCATGCAGCACGGGGCGGGTAGTCCCACCAAAGTCGTGCACGCCTAACGTGGCAAATTGCTCTAGTAAAGAGTTACATATACATGAACATTCCTATACATATACATATTCCTAAGCTGTCCCTTTGTGAGCAGTCCTCCTTATCTCAGACCCCTTGATTAAAGTCCGAACCATGAGGTTGTTTTTGATCTGGTTCTCGGGGTCCGAGAGGCTCCTGTTATCTGGTGGTATAAGTGCAGCACAGGCACAAATGTAGCACATATTCATTCTTAATCAATTGCTCTCAAATTTCTAATTCCAATGTTTCAGCTTGCTCTTTTCTGGATCCATGGGTATTCTACTATTAATGTTCAAAGCCTGACAGACCCCGTCCTCCGTGGATCAAAATACATGGGGTCTTAAGAGTTCTTTTGGTCATTCTATCATATAATACAGGATCATTTTTAATTTACTCTTTAATTTTCTGGGGCCCCTATTGTTCCAATTTCTAATCATTATTCGTAATGGACTTTTTGGTCATATATCTGGTAATTTGCTCCCTTTCTGGTCCTTGGTCTTCGATTTTATCTGACCCATCCGGGAATTTTACTAGTGGCAATTCCCACAGTCCTAGGTTGCCCCTAGTGAGAGTGTCTTGCAGGGGGTTTAGGACCTATCACCCACCCACGTATCCCTCTCTTCACCAGCCCAGCACCCCCGACAGGAGATTAGAACTGGTGAGAAAACAAAAAGACCTCCACACGGACTTTAGAAGTCTCAGTTACACTCTCACACACAAACACTAGCAACCGCACCTTTACCCAACCGGACGGTATCTTACGAATCAGTCGAATTCATCCAGAATCCAACTGGACGGTATCCACAAGCATCTCTGCTGTCTTCTATGAAAGAATATAAAGGAATAGAGGTAAGCAAACAGCGCTGGGTGCACCGGGAGTCTCCGCTCCACCAGGACGCACACCAGTTACATCAAGCAGCTGATTTTTATGCTCCTAGACTAATACATATTCATTACTACTTCTAAAAAAAATAGATTATTAAAATTAGCTTCCGGGGTGCAGTCCCTCCTACTGGAGCATGCGCAGTCTCCTCTGGGGTCTCTTCTGGGGGTCTCTAGGGGTCTTTCATGCTGAAGGCTCGTAGTCTTCCTCTCCCCCTTTGTACTTACTTGGCACCATACCAAGTTTATAGAACATTCTCTTCAAGACTTGTCTCCCAGCCGTCCTTCAGCTTCTTTTTCCTTCCTCTTAATCTCTCGGCCCCCCTAACCAGATACCAAAGATCCGCATAGTATCCCATAACAGTCACTAGTTGTTATCAGTTGTTCTGAAACTCCCAGACATCAAACACAAACAGCTTCACGAGTAATTAAAACATTCTTCCCCAGCCATTCACAGACACATCTATAGCAGTGTTAGAAATAGAAGTCCGGAATAACAAAAGCAAACAGGTTCATAAATTTAAGGAGTGATAAATTGACTAGAATGAGGGGGAGACTGGGACACACTGCAGCTGAGGTTCAAGAATTAAATTGCCAGTGCAGGGCCCAGAGGCAGACAGGATTCAAACAGAATTGTTCTTTATGGACACGAATTGTTAAAACATTCCTCACACCCTTATCATAAGCCATACAACAACAGTTACATGTACACTTACGCTTGCACTTACCCTAGCAATTACTCGTACAATTACCCTTAACCTTACTATTAAGCTAACCCTAAACCTTACCCTTATCCTAACACTTACCCTTATCCTAAACCTTACCCTTTTTGCTACACTTACCCTTTGCCTAATTCTAAACCTTACCCTAACCCTCACCCTTACCCTTACCATTATACTTACTTTTACCCTTGACCTAAACCTTACCCCAACCCTTACCCTGACCCTTACATTAACCCTAACCCTTACCCTAACCCTAACTCTAATCCTAACCCTTAACCTAAACCTTACACTTAATCTTACCTTTAACCTTACCATTAAACTAATACATACCCTTACCTTTCCCTCACCATAACCCTAAAATTAACCGTAACCATTACCTGAACACTTATCCTTACCTAACCCTAACCCTTACTCTAACTTTTACCCGGACCCGGACCCTTAGACTTCCCCTTCCCCTTACTCTTCCCCTTACCCTAACCCTTACCCTTACACTTACGGTTACCATTTACCTTACCCTTACCCTAACACTTAACCTTAACCTAACCCTTACCCCAACCCTTACCCTGACCCTTACATTGACCCTAACCCTTACCCTAAACCTTACCCTTACTCTTAACCTTAACCTTACCCTTAACATTCACCTAATACTTACGCATAGATTTTCCTGGCTTTAACCCTAAAACTAACCCTAACCATTACCCTAACACTTAACCTTACCCCAACCCTAACCCTTACTCTAACCCTTACCCTGACCTGTACCCTTACACTTACCCTTATACTTACCCTAATTCTTACCCATACCATAACCCATAACCTAACACATATTTGTACCCTTAACCTTACCGTTACCCTTAACCTTACCCTTACCCTTACTCTATCCCTTACCCTTACCCTTACGCTTACCCTTAACATAAACCTTACCCTTGACCTTACCCTTACCATAAGCCATACAACAACACTTACATGTACACTTACGCTTGCACTTACCCTAGCAATTACTCGTACAATTACCCTTAACCTTACTATTAAGCTAACCCTAAACCTTACCCTTATCCTAACACTTACCCTTATCCTAAACCTTACCCTTTCTGCTACACTTACCCTTTGCCTAATTCTAAACCTTACCCGAACCCTCACCCTTACCTAAATCTAACTAAAATCTAACCATTACCCTAACCCCTCACCCTTACAATATACATATTTTTACCCTTTACCTAAACCTTTACCCCAACCCTTACCTTGACCCTTACATTAACCCTAATCCTTACACTAAACCTTACACTTACTCTTAACCTTAACCTTAGCTGTAACCTAATACTTACTCTTACGTTTCCCTCACCCTAAACCTAAAATTAGCCTAACCATTACCCTAACACTTATCCTTACTCTAACCCTTACCCTGAACTTAAGTGTAAGTGTTAGGATAACGTTAACCTTAAGGGTGACCCTTAAGCTTATCCTTAATGTTTATGGTTAGGTTAAGGGTAATTGTACGAGTAATTACTAGGATAAGTGTAAGCGTAAGTGTACATGTAAGTGTTGATGTATGGCTTATGGTAAGGGTAAGGTAAAGGGTAAGGTTTATGTTAAGGGAAAGTGTAAGAGTAACGGATAGAATAAGGGTAAGTGTAACGGTTAAGTGTTAGGGTAATGGTTAGGGTTAATTTTAGGATTAGGGTGAGAAAAATGTAAGGTTAAGTACTAGCTTAAGGTTAAGGGTAAGGTTAAGGTTAAGAGTAAGTGTAAGGTTTAGGTTAAGGGTTATGGTTAATGTAAGGTTCAGGGAAAGGTTTGGGGTAAGGTTTAGGGTTAGGTTCAGCTTAAGGGTAAGGGTTGGGGTAAGGTTAAGGGTATGGATAAGGATAAGTGTAAGGGATAGGGTAAGGGTAAGGGTTAGCGTAAGGGTAAGATTAATGGTAAGGTTTATGTTAAGGGTAAGCGTAAGGGTAACGGATAGAGTAAGGGTAAGGGTAACGGTAAGGTTAAGGGTAAAAATATGTGTTAGGGTATGGGTTATGATATGGGTAAGAGTTAGGGTAATGTAAGGGTAAGGGTGAGTGTAAGGGTATGGGTCAGGGTAAGGGTTAGAGTAAGGGTTAGGGTTAGGGTAAGGGTAAGTGTTAGAATAATCGTTAGGGTTAATTTTAGGGTTAGGGTGAGGGAAACGTAAGGGTAAGTATTGGGTTAAGGTAAGGGTAAGTGTAAGGTTTAGATTTAGGCTAATGGTAAATGTAGCAGAAAGGGTAAGGTTTACGATAAGGGTAAGTGTTAGGGTTAGGGTAAGTGTAAGGTTTAGATTTAGGCTAAGGGTAAGTGTAGCAGAAAGGGTAAGGTTTACGGTAAGTGTAAGTGTAAGGATAAGGTTAAGGTTTAGGCTTACGTTAAGGGTAAGGGTAATGCTTTGGTAAGGGTACGAGTAAGGGTAAAGGTAAGGGTTACGTTAAGGGTAAGGGTACTGGTAGAAGTATGTGTTAGAGTACGGCTTATGGTAAGGGTACAAGTAGCTCCCCCCCCAGAGACAGGACCCAAAGGTGTACAACCAGTTCCCAACACCCCTGAGACACAGGCCCCAACCCCCCCCCCCAGACACAGCGACCCAAATTCTACAAGCAGCTCCCAACCCCTGCCAGGCAGGCCCCCTACCCTATACAAGCAGCTCCCAACCCTCCCCCCCCCCCCCGAGGGAGGCCCCCAAGGCCCCCACAAACACAGGCCCCTACAGTGTACAGGCAGCTCCCAGCCACCCCCAGATGCTGGCCCCAAAGTTGTACAAACAGCTCCCAGCCACCCTGCAGAAACAGATTCCTACATTGTACAAGCAGTTCCCAGCCCGCTAGACACAGGCCCTGACCCCCCACACATGCAGGCCCCAAAGGTGTACAAGCAGCTCCCACCCCTCCCCCAGACGCAGGTCCCAAGCCCCCCCCCCCAAACACAGGCCCCTACAACCAGCACCCAACCCCCTACCCCCGATGCCAGGCCCAAAGGTGTAGAAGCAGCTCCAAACCTCCTCCCTCAACCCAGGCTCCAACAGTGTACAAGCAGCTCCCAACCAACCCTCCCCTTCCCCCCCCCCCCCGACACAGGCTCCAAAGGAATACAAAGAGCTCCCACCCCTCCCCCAGATGCAGGTCTCAACCCCCCCCCCCCCAGAAGCAGGCCCCAAAGGTGTAGAGTCAGCTCCCAACCCCCTCAATGCTGGCCCCAAGGGTCTACAAGCAGCTCCCCCCTTGCCCCCAGATACCGGCCCCCAGACACAGACCCCAAAAGCCTAATCACAGGCCCTGAACTCTAGAGGCAGGCTCCAAAACCCAGGACAAAGCCCCACTGGTTCGAGACAGGGCCCAAATGCCAGACACAGGCCCCAAACGCTAAACATATGCCAAAAAAAGTATTAGTGCTGGTGCCAAATGTTACAGACAGGCCCAAAAGCCCGAGATGCTCAAGGCTGAGACGTAACTTGGCTTTCTGAATTACTGGAAAGCAGCTTTCATTCTCAGATAATTGTGTGAAGGCTGATTAAGGAGGTATTGGGGAGGCAAGGACAATCCCCAGACAAGGACTGTATATCTCGAAACAAGATACTGGAACTCATGATAAGGAAGCGGCAGGCAGACAGAGAAACGAATGTAATGACTATAACTCTCGAAACTGGACATTGGAATTCATTATAAAGATACAACAAACGGGAGAATTGGCAACAACCAGCTCTTGCAATTAAGAAACATGCCAATTCAGCAGATTCCTGACCAAAGGTGAAAAGTACACTGTGAGGAAGACTCGGGGTCTTCCTCCCAAAGACCCCTGCCCACATCCCAAAGACCCCTGCCCACAATTCTTGGAAGGCTCTGCGCAGGCGCAAGGTGCCAAAAGGCTAATTAGCATGAGAAGCGAGGGAAGGCGGGGATAGGTAATGCATATGTCTAGGTGCTTGTAGAATATTGATAGATTGATTGTATAAATTCAAGACTGCTTTCTGCTTTGGGTATGCACGATAGGTGGAGAGATCCCCCGTGCATCCAGCGCTGCAATAAAGAATATACCACTTAAAGGAATTTCGGCTTCGATCTTTGAATCAATTTGGTGACCCAGATGGGACAACCTCTCTGCCGGACTGCAGGACCCGCTGGGAACAGGACTCCCTAGGGTACCCCCGGGATTTCCCGGAGGGACTCCTCGACTCACCGGATCACTGCGGAGGTAGACAAGGACCCCATCATTGTAAGTGAGTATATTCTTTATTCTGGTTTGTTTTTCTGGTAGACCGGTCATCTGGAACTGTCTGTAAGTCAGAAGGTGATCTTCTGCGAGGCAGTGTTTGGTATATACTTTGTGGTTATCACCATAAGTACATGTTTGGGGACCTTAAGGAAGGAGCTTGCTTTAAGGTCCATCTGGAATTGTGTTGTCTATTTCGGTTTTCTGACTCATGGAGTATGGTATTTAACTCTGGTTATTGTTACTGCGATTTTGGCTATTTTCCTGGTGGTAATAGTAGGTTCGTGGCATTGTTATAAGAAAGATATCGTTACGGTGTTACACAGTTCGGTTTTCTGACTTATCGCATGTGGAATTTGACTCTGACTATTGTTACTGTGATTTTGGCAATATTGCTGGTAATAGTAGTTTTGTGACATCGCTACTGAAAGATATTGCGTGCCCGTAGTTTTGTGAGTGATACGTTTTGTGATACGCTTTTGTAAGTAACATGTGTATTCTGAAAGTGTAAACTGGAAACTGGGGGGGCAAACAAGCAGTGAAATTTTAAAGAAAAGTGTGTTAGGATGTGTTTTAAGTCACTGGAAGGATATTGGAGGATCTGCCGGTGGAAGTGTGAACAGGAAAACATTGATAAAATATCGTAATCAGTGGTGGCCGCTTTATAAGCTGGAATGTGGAGAAAAGTGGCCCCTAAATGGAACTTTAAACTATAATATTTTGCTACAGTTAATGTTGTTTTTTGAGAAGCAGAACAGGAGGAAATGTTGTATACTGATGTTTCAGCATCTTGGTGGGAAAAGGTAGGGAATTAAGTTGGCCCCTGACTGAACCTTTGATGTTGGCATTAGAGAAGTACAGGCTGGAGAAAGATAAAGGAAGTGTTAAAAGGGTTGTTGAAAGTGTTAAAGGTGTTTGAAGTTGAATGAGCAGGGAAAGAGGATGTAGGAATGTTAATAGTTCTGCCTCTGCCCGAGGCAGAGATCTTAAAATCATGGGTGTTAGCCCTTTAGGGCAAAGGGACCATGATCGGTCCGAGAGAGTTGTCACAGAAACAGAAAAGAGGTCAACTCTTAAAACAACCTGAGTTCATGTGCGAGCTCAGATTGCTGATGGGACCGTTCAGGGAACTGTGGACAATTGCATTCCCCTGACCGACCCCCACTAAGACCCGAATCATCCTGAAAATCATGAACGGTTAAGTAAATACTAAAACCTGGATGAATTGGGAATTGAGAATATGCTTCCAACAAGGTCTAAAAGAAAGCCCTATGGAATTTTTGGACCAACTCTGAAATGTAATGAAAATAAATAAATAAATAAATAAATAAATAAATAAAACAAAACGGTTTGGACCTGGCTTTGGAGGACAAATTGACTAGCCTTTTCCTAGGGTAATCAACCCCTGATTTCAACAGGAATAACGGGGACCTGGGGAATCTACCCTAGCGGATCCTCCACTGGTTATAATGAAGCTAGGGGAGGAATGGAAGTGAAATTTCTTATTGCTATGGGGCAACGTATTCAGTTCTAAATCAAGCATTAATGCCTTCACAGAATTATTATGTTAGGGTAAAAGGTGTGTCGTGGTTTAACCCGGCCGGCAGCTAAACACCACGCAGCTGTTCGCTCCCCCTCCCCCTCCCTCTCTGGGACGGGGGAGAGAAATGGAAAGTGAAGCCTGTGAGTTGAGATAAAGACAGTTTAATAAGACAAAATAATAATAATAATAATAATAATAATAATAATAATAATAATAATAATAATAATAATAATAATAATAACAACAACAACAACAACAATAATAACAATAATAATAATACAATGATGATAATAGTACCACTACTAATAATGTGTACAAACAAGTGATGCACAATGCAATTGCTCACCACCCGCTGACCGATGCCCAGCCTAACCCCGAGCAGTCCGGCCCCCTCCCCCTGGCTAGCCACCCCTATGTATTGTTTAGCCTGACGTCAGATGCTATGGAATACCCCTTTGGCTAGTTTGGGTCACCTGTCCTGGGTCTGTCCCCTCCCAGCTCTTACTGCACCCCCAGCCTGCCTGTTGGCAGGACAGAGCAAGAAGCTGAGATGTCCTTGGCTTGGTATAAGCATTGCTCTGCAACAATTGAAACATCGGGGTGTTATCAGCACTCTTCTCATCCTAAGCCAAAACATAGCATTCTCCCAGCTACTAGGAAGAAAATTAACTCTGTTCTAACTGAAACCAGGACAAGGTGTAACCGAAAAGGCTTATTTTTGTGAACCTTTGAAGTACAAGTTAGGGAAACAATGGGGCATACACAGATTTTTATCTATGCCTAGCTCCTCATGGGCACTCTTAGGTAGAGATTTATTAGAGCAAGTAGGAGCAGAAATTGTCTTTGAAAAGGGGAAAATGGAATTAAGAACAGGAGAAGAACAACTAATAAATGTGTTAAGCTTGGCACTAATACAAACTGACCCTAAAAGTGAAATACCTTTAGAGATCACAGATCAAGTATGTCCAGGAGTTTGGGCTACCGAAGTCCCTGGAAGAGCTAAAAATGTGACCTTAATAATTATTAAATTAAAGCCAGGAGAGAAACCCGTTAAGGTTAAGTAATATCCTTTGAGGATAGAAGATAGGAAAGGAATTAAAGAGATAATTGATCAGTTTTTACAGTATGGATTATTGATTGAATGCGAATCAGAATCCAATGCACCCATATTGCCAATTAAAAAGGCAGATGAAAAAGCTATAGGCTAGTTCAGGATTTGAGGGCCATAAATAAAATCACTGAGGATATACATCCAGTAGTGGCAAACCCTTATACTTTGCTGACTAAATTAAAGAATAGTCAAGTCTGGTTTACCGTACTGGATTTAAAAGACGCCTTCTTCTGCCTAGGCTTAGCCACAGAAAGCCAAAACCTATTCGCCTTTGAATGGGAAAATCCCGATTCAGGCAGAAAGACGCAGCTTACGTGGACATTACTACCTCAAGGATTCAAGAATAGCCCCACTATTTTTGGAAACCAATTAGCAAGGGAACTCGAAACATGGATACCTCCGGACACTGAAGGTGCTTTGTTACAATATGTAGATGATCTCTTAATAGCTACCGAGACTAAAGGGAGTTGTATTCAATGGACTATAAGTCGTCTTAATTTTCTGGGTTTAAATGGATATCAAGTCTCTTGACAGAAAGTCCAGCTGGCTCAACAAAGTGTGACCTATCTGGGATTTGAAATTTCGGAAGGACAACGAGAACTAGGAACTGAACATAAGGAAGTCATTTGCCGGACTCCAGAACCTCAAATGGTAAAGGAGCTACAAAGCTTTTTAGGAATGACAGGTTGGTGTCGCCTTTGGATTTATAATTATGGACTATTGGTAAAGCCTCTATGTGAATTGATAAAGATTAACCAGTCAAAGTTAGTCTGGACTGGAGAAGCACAAAAAGTCTTTAAACAACTTAAACAAGAATTGATGATTTTGAAATATCAAGCAATATTGGTAGAACAGGACGACGTGGAAATTGTGATAATTCATATTGTGAATCTAGCCTCTTTTCTTAGTGATGCTCCGGCAGAAGCTGTGATTCACGATTGTTTAGAAACTCTAGAGACTGTGTATTCCAGCCGACCAGACCTTAAGGAGGAGCCCATGGAAGATGCGGAAGAAACTTGGTTCACGGATGGGAGCAGTTTTGTTACGCAAAGACAACGTAAAGCTGGATATGCTATAACAACTACTCAGCAGGTAATCGAGTCTAAGCCTTTACCCCCTGGAACATCAGCTCAAAAGGCGGAGATAGTTGCTCTCACGAGAGCATTGGAACTGGCAGCGGGAAAAAGGGTAAATATTTGGACAGATTCTAAATATACATTCGGCGTGGTACATGCTCATGGAGCAATTTGGAAAGAACATGGATTGCTGACCGCTCAGTGAAAACACAAAGTATGCTGAAGAAATTTTAAAATTGTTAGAGGCTGTAAAACAACCAGAAAAGGTAGCTATCATGCATTGTCAGGGACACCAAAAGGGGAACAGCGATTTTGAAATTGGAAAATCGATTGGCAGAGGCTAAGCAGGCAGCTGAAATAACTGAGGTGAAGGCATTGTCTTTGATACCAGACGGTAAAATCCAAACTATATCCAAATTATACAAAAGAAGACTTAAAATTAATTGAAGATTTGAAAGGTAAAATGAAACCAGATGGATGAGTATATTTAAAAGATAACCCCATAGTAATACCCTCTAGTTTGACATGGCCCATAGTTCTTACAGAACACAATAAAACGCATTGGGGAGCTGGCACACTGCATAAGAGCCTGAGTCAGACATTAGTGGGACGATATGATAAAACAAGTAACTCAACAATGTAGCATTTGCTTACACAATAACCCCAATACCAAGGATAGAATAAAATTTGGAATTTTTCCTTTACCGATTGGTAAAGGAAATTATTCGGGGCAACAGTGGCAAATTGATTTTTCAGAACTCCCTAGAAAAGGGGGGTATCATTATTTACTGGTTCTGACTGACACGTTTTCAGGAAGGCCTGAAGCCTTTCCCTGTCGAACAAACAAAGCAAGAGAAGTGGTTAAAGTCTTGTTAAATGAAATAATACCATGCTTTGGGATTCTAGTAGCAATGTCTTCTGATAGAGTTTCACATTTTTGTGTACAAGTGGTAGAACAGATAAGTAAGATTCTAAAGATAGATTGGCAACTGCATACTCCTTATAGACCACAGGCAAGTGGACAGGTAGAAAAAATGAACCATTTAATTAAACAATAAATAGCTAAAATTGGATAAGAAGCTAATTTGTCATGGCCTCAATCCCTCCCTTTAGCATTACTTGGAATTAGAGTTAAACCTAGAATAAAAGCAAATTTGAGTCCCTTCAAAATCTTATATGGAAGGCCATAGCAATTTCTATTTAGTGGAGAGGACCTAACGCAGTTAGGATCAGAATATTTATATGCTTATATAACTGAACTTCAGAAACAATTAAATAAAGTACTTACATTTGTTTTAGGGACCAGGGCTAGAGGGTTGGATCAACCAATCCACCCCTTTAAGCTCGGGGATTATATATATATAAAGACTTTTTCAGGACAACCCGTGCAGGAAAAATGGAAGGAAAGTGGATGGGAGCATACCAAGTATTACTGACAACACACACCGCCATTAAGATTAAGAAGCAAGCAGCTTGGATCCACAATTCAAGGGTGAAGAAGGCCCCGGCGAGGATATGGACCACCACTCCAATTGGACCAACAAAATTACGGTTTTCCAGATCCTAATGATTGCAGGGGTGCGGTTCTCGGATTTGGGGTGGGCAACTTGGGATGAGAACTTACACCTGACCTTAATACAAACAATTTCTCAAGTAACTAATAAGACGAACTGTTGGGTATGCACCCATCTGCCACAGCATGGGAATAAGGGTGTATCGTTAATTGGGATTCCCTTGCCTGCAAACTTATCTTGGACTAATTTGTGGGAAAACACGTCTTGGGGTCGAAAATATTAAGCAGTTTTGGAACTAGAAGTGAGTAGCTTCATGCCGTTAGAATCCTATTATGTATGTGTACAAAGGTGTAACCCGCCTAAGGGTATAGGAAAACAGCATTGTATAAATACGGATACTACTTATGTGGGAAATCAGACATCTTGTAATTGAACAATTGATATTAGTACGACTAGCGGCTGGGCAAATTCAACCAGCTGGACGGTTCCAGAAGGAAAAGGGTGGTATTGGCTATGCAATGATACAGCCCGTAAGGTCTTGCCTGAGAATTGGAAGGGAACTTGCACTCTTGGAGCGGTAGTCCCCAATATGACAGTACATGATGTAGTGCCTCGAGGTTACTTGAGAAATCATATCCGGAGAATCAGATGAAAAATTAACAATCCATTGGTAGAGAGACACACCCCTTTTCATAGTTTTGTGCGATGGTTTATCCCATGGTTAGGAGTGAGTGAATTGGAAAAGGCAATAGTTAATATTTCTGCAATTATAGAGAAGTTAGAAAACAAAATTCTGGATGCTATAAAGGCTCAACAAGAAGAGATATCTAGTTTATCACAGGTAGTATTCCAAAATCGGATGGCCCTAGACTTGTTACTGGCCACTCAAGGGGGAGTCTGTACAGTAATAAACACAAGTTGTTGTATGTATGTAGATCAGAGTGGAAGGATCTCTACCGACCTGGAAGAAATATGGAAGCAGACCAGGATCCTACATGAGATCAGTAAAGATGATCTTTCATGGAGTTTTAGTGTACTATGGAATAAGTTAACCTCCTGGTTGCCCAATTTCCAATGGTTGAAACAAGTATTCATTGCTCTAATCGTATTAGTAGTGTTAGGAATATTTGTGTGCATGTTGTTTAGATGCCTGCTTTGTTGTGTTACTGTAAATAAAGAAAGTATCTGATGCAAAAGAATTTGCATGGGAAAAGAAAAGGGGGGATTGATTAAGGAGGTATTGGGGAGGCAAGGACAATCCCCAGACAAGGACTGTATATCTCAAAACAAGACACTGGAACTCATGATAAGGAAGCGGCAGGCGGACAGAGAAACGAATGTAAGGACTATAACTCTCGAAACTGGACATTGGAATTCATTATAAAGATACAACAAACGGGAGAATTGGCAACAACCAGCTCTTGCAATTAAGAAACATGCCAATTCAGCAGATTCCTGACCAAAGGTGAAAAGTACACTGTGAGGAAGACTCGGGGTCTTCCTCCCAAAGACCCCTGCCCACGTCCCAAAGACCCCTGCCCACAATTCTTGGAAGGCTCTGCGCAGGCGCAAGGTGCCAAAAGGCTAATTAGCATGAGAAGCGAGGGAAGGCGGGGATAGGTAATGCGTATGTATAGGTGCTTGTAGAATATTGATAGATTGATTGTATAAATTCAAGACTGCTTTCTGCTTTGGGTATGCACGATAGGTGGAGAGATCCCCCGTGCATCCAGCGCTGCAATAAAGAATATACCACTTAAAGGAATTTCGGCTTCGATCTTTGAATCAATTTGGCGACCCAGATGGGACAACCTCTCTGCCGGACTGCAGGACCTGCTGGGAACAGGACTCCCTAGGGTACCCCCGGGATTTCCCGGAGGGACTCCTCGACTCACCGGATCACTGCGGAGGCAGACAAGGACCCCATCATTGTAAGTGAGTATATTCTTTATTCTGGTTTGTTTTTCTGGTAGACCGGTCATCTGGAACTGTCTGTAAGTCAGAAGGTGATCTTCTGCGAGGCAGTGTTTGGTATATACTTTGTGGTTATCACCATAAGTACATGTTTGGGGACCTTAAGGAAGGAGCTCGCTTTAAGGTCCATCTGGAATTGTGTTGTCTATTTCGGTTTTCTGACTCATGGAGTATGGTATTTAACTCTGGTTATTGTTACTGCGATTTTGGCTATTTTCCTGGTGGTAATAGTAGGTTCGTGGCATTGTTATAAGAAAGATATCGTTACGGTGTTACACAGTTCGGTTTTCTGACTTATCGCATGTGGAATTTGACTCTGACTATTGTTACTGTGATTTTGGCAATATTGCTGGTAATAGTAGTTTTGTGACATCGCTACTGAAAGATATTGCGTGCCCGTAGTTTTGTGAGTGATACGTTTTGTGATACGCTTTTGTAAGTAACATGTGTATTCTGAAAGTGTAAACTGGAAACTGGGGGGGCAAACAAGCAGTGAAATTTTAAAGAAAAGTGTGTTAGGATGTGTTTTAAGTCACTGGAAGGATATTGGAGGATCTGCCGGTGGAAGTGTGAACAGGAAAACATTGATAAAATATCGTAATCAGTGGTGGCCGCTTTATAAGCTGGAATGTGGAGAAAAGTGGCCCCTAAATGGAACTTTAAACTATAATATTTTGCTACAGTTAATGTTGTTTTTTGAGAAGCAGAACAGGAGGAAATGTTGTATACTGATGTTTCAGCATCTTGGTGGGAAAAGGTAGGGAATTAAGTTGGCCCCTGACTGAACCTTTGATGTTGGCATTAGAGAAGTACAGGCTGGAGAAAGATAAAGGAAGTGTTAAAAGGGTTGTTGAAAGTGTTAAAGGTGTTTGAAGTTGAATGAGCAGGGAAAGAGGATGTAGGAATGTTAATAGTTCTGCCTCTGCCCGAGGCAGAGATCTTAAAATCATGGGTGTTAGCCCTTTAGGGCAAAGGGACCATGATCGGTCCGAGAGAGTTGTCACAGAAACAGAAAAGAGGTCAACTCTTAAAACAACCTGAGTTCATGTGCGAGCTCAGATTGCTGATGGGACCGTTCAGGGAACTGTGGACAATTGCATTCCCCTGACCGACCCCCACTAAGACCCGAATCATCCTGAAAATCATGAACGGTTAAGTAAATACTAAAACCTGGATGAATTGGGAATTGAGAATATGCTTCCAACAAGGTCTAAAAGAAAGCCCTATGGAATTTTTGGACCAACTCTGAAATGTAATGAAAATAAATAAATAAATAAATAAATAAATAAATAAAACAAAACGGTTTGGACCTGGCTTTGGAGGACAAATTGACTAGCCTTTTCCTAGGGTAATCAACCCCTGATTTCAACAGGAATAACGGGGACCTGGGGAATCTACCCTAGCGGATCCTCCACTGGTTATAATGAAGCTAGGGGAGGAATGGAAGTGAAATTTCTTATTGCTATGGGGCAACGTATTCAGTTCTAAATCAAGCATTAATGCCTTCACAGAATTATTATGTTAGGGTAAAAGGTGTGTCGTGGTTTAACCCGGCCGGCAGCTAAACACCACGCAGCTGTTCGCTCCCCCTCCCCCTCCCTCTCTGGGACGGGGGAGAGAAATGGAAAGTGAAGCCTGTGAGTTGAGATAAAGACAGTTTAATAAGACAAAATAATAATAATAATAATAATAATAATAATAATAATAATAATAATAATAATAATAATAATAATAACAACAACAACAACAACAATAATAATAATAATAATAATACAATGATGATAATAGTACCACTACTAATAATGTGTACAAACAAGTGATGCACAATGCAATTGCTCACCACCCGCTGACCGATGCCCAGCCTAACCCCGAGCAGTCCGGCCCCCTCCCCCTGGCTAGCCACCCCTATGTATTGTTTAGCCTGACGTCAGATGCTATGGAATACCCCTTTGGCTAGTTTGGGTCACCTGTCCTGGGTCTGTCCCCTCCCAGCTCTTACTGCACCCCCAGCCTGCCTGTTGGCAGGACAGAGCAAGAAGCTGAGATGTCCTTGGCTTGGTATAAGCATTGCTCTGCAACAATTGAAACATCGGGGTGTTATCAGCACTCTTCTCATCCTAAGCCAAAACATAGCATTCTCCCAGCTACTAGGAAGAAAATTAACTCTGTTCTAACTGAAACCAGGACAAGGTGTAACCGAAAAGGCTTATTTTTGTGAACCTTTGAAGTACAAGTTAGGGAAACAATGGGGCATACACAGATTTTTATCTATGCCTAGCTCCTCATGGGCACTCTTAGGTAGAGATTTATTAGAGCAAGTAGGAGCAGAAATTGTCTTTGAAAAGGGGAAAATGGAATTAAGAACAGGAGAAGAACAACTAATAAATGTGTTAAGCTTGGCACTAATACAAACTGACCCTAAAAGTGAAATACCTTTAGAGATCACAGATCAAGTATGTCCAGGAGTTTGGGCTACCGAAGTCCCTGGAAGAGCTAAAAATGTGACCTTAATAATTATTAAATTAAAGCCAGGAGAGAAACCCGTTAAGGTTAAGTAATATCCTTTGAGGATAGAAGATAGGAAAGGAATTAAAGAGATAATTGATCAGTTTTTACAGTATGGATTATTGATTGAATGCGAATCAGAATCCAATGCACCCATATTGCCAATTAAAAAGGCAGATGAAAAAGCTATAGGCTAGTTCAGGATTTGAGGGCCATAAATAAAATCACTGAGGATATACATCCAGTAGTGGCAAACCCTTATACTTTGCTGACTAAATTAAAGAATAGTCAAGTCTGGTTTACCGTACTGGATTTAAAAGACGCCTTCTTCTGCCTAGGCTTAGCCACAGAAAGCCAAAACCTATTCGCCTTTGAATGGGAAAATCCCGATTCAGGCAGAAAGACGCAGCTTACGTGGACATTACTACCTCAAGGATTCAAGAATAGCCCCACTATTTTTGGAAACCAATTAGCAAGGGAACTCGAAACATGGATACCTCCGGACACTGAAGGTGCTTTGTTACAATATGTAGATGATCTCTTAATAGCTACCGAGACTAAAGGGAGTTGTATTCAATGGACTATAAGTCGTCTTAATTTTCTGGGTTTAAATGGATATCAAGTCTCTTGACAGAAAGTCCAGCTGGCTCAACAAAGTGTGACCTATCTGGGATTTGAAATTTCGGAAGGACAACGAGAACTAGGAACTGAACATAAGGAAGTCATTTGCCGGACTCCAGAACCTCAAATGGTAAAGGAGCTACAAAGCTTTTTAGGAATGACAGGTTGGTGTCGCCTTTGGATTTATAATTATGGACTATTGGTAAAGCCTCTATGTGAATTGATAAAGATTAACCAGTCAAAGTTAGTCTGGACTGGAGAAGCACAAAAAGTCTTTAAACAACTTAAACAAGAATTGATGATTTTGAAATATCAAGCAATATTGGTAGAACAGGACGACGTGGAAATTGTGATAATTCATATTGTGAATCTAGCCTCTTTTCTTAGTGATGCTCCGGCAGAAGCTGTGATTCACGATTGTTTAGAAACTCTAGAGACTGTGTATTCCAGCCGACCAGACCTTAAGGAGGAGCCCATGGAAGATGCGGAAGAAACTTGGTTCACGGATGGGAGCAGTTTTGTTACGCAAAGACAACGTAAAGCTGGATATGCTATAACAACTACTCAGCAGGTAATCGAGTCTAAGCCTTTACCCCCTGGAACATCAGCTCAAAAGGCGGAGATAGTTGCTCTCACGAGAGCATTGGAACTGGCAGCGGGAAAAAGGGTAAATATTTGGACAGATTCTAAATATACATTCGGCGTGGTACATGCTCATGGAGCAATTTGGAAAGAACATGGATTGCTGACCGCTCAGTGAAAACACAAAGTATGCTGAAGAAATTTTAAAATTGTTAGAGGCTGTAAAACAACCAGAAAAGGTAGCTATCATGCATTGTCAGGGACACCAAAAGGGGAACAGCGATTTTGAAATTGGAAAATCGATTGGCAGAGGCTAAGCAGGCAGCTGAAATAACTGAGGTGAAGGCATTGTCTTTGATACCAGACGGTAAAATCCAAACTATATCCAAATTATACAAAAGAAGACTTAAAATTAATTGAAGATTTGAAAGGTAAAATGAAACCAGATGGATGAGTATATTTAAAAGATAACCCCATAGTAATACCCTCTAGTTTGACATGGCCCATAGTTCTTACAGAACACAATAAAACGCATTGGGGAGCTGGCACACTGCATAAGAGCCTGAGTCAGACATTAGTGGGACGATATGATAAAACAAGTAACTCAACAATGTAGCATTTGCTTACACAATAACCCCAATACCAAGGATAGAATAAAATTTGGAATTTTTCCTTTACCGATTGGTAAAGGAAATTATTCGGGGCAACAGTGGCAAATTGATTTTTCAGAACTCCCTAGAAAAGGGGGGTATCATTATTTACTGGTTCTGACTGACACGTTTTCAGGAAGGCCTGAAGCCTTTCCCTGTCGAACAAACAAAGCAAGAGAAGTGGTTAAAGTCTTGTTAAATGAAATAATACCATGCTTTGGGATTCTAGTAGCAATGTCTTCTGATAGAGTTTCACATTTTTGTGTACAAGTGGTAGAACAGATAAGTAAGATTCTAAAGATAGATTGGCAACTGCATACTCCTTATAGACCACAGGCAAGTGGACAGGTAGAAAAAATGAACCATTTAATTAAACAATAAATAGCTAAAATTGGATAAGAAGCTAATTTGTCATGGCCTCAATCCCTCCCTTTAGCATTACTTGGAATTAGAGTTAAACCTAGAATAAAAGCAAATTTGAGTCCCTTCAAAATCTTATATGGAAGGCCATAGCAATTTCTATTTAGTGGAGAGGACCTAACGCAGTTAGGATCAGAATATTTATATGCTTATATAACTGAACTTCAGAAACAATTAAATAAAGTACTTACATTTGTTTTAGGGACCAGGGCTAGAGGGTTGGATCAACCAATCCACCCCTTTAAGCTCGGGGATTATATATATATAAAGACTTTTTCAGGACAACCCGTGCAGGAAAAATGGAAGGAAAGTGGATGGGAGCATACCAAGTATTACTGACAACACACACCGCCATTAAGATTAAGAAGCAAGCAGCTTGGATCCACAATTCAAGGGTGAAGAAGGCCCCGGCGAGGATATGGACCACCACTCCAATTGGACCAACAAAATTACGGTTTTCCAGATCCTAATGATTGCAGGGGTGCGGTTCTCGGATTTGGGGTGGGCAACTTGGGATGAGAACTTACACCTGACCTTAATACAAACAATTTCTCAAGTAACTAATAAGACGAACTGTTGGGTATGCACCCATCTGCCACAGCATGGGAATAAGGGTGTATCGTTAATTGGGATTCCCTTGCCTGCAAACTTATCTTGGACTAATTTGTGGGAAAACACGTCTTGGGGTCGAAAATATTAAGCAGTTTTGGAACTAGAAGTGAGTAGCTTCATGCCGTTAGAATCCTATTATGTATGTGTACAAAGGTGTAACCCGCCTAAGGGTATAGGAAAACAGCATTGTATAAATACGGATACTACTTATGTGGGAAATCAGACATCTTGTAATTGAACAATTGATATTAGTACGACTAGCGGCTGGGCAAATTCAACCAGCTGGACGGTTCCAGAAGGAAAAGGGTGGTATTGGCTATGCAATGATACAGCCCGTAAGGTCTTGCCTGAGAATTGGAAGGGAACTTGCACTCTTGGAGCGGTAGTCCCCAATATGACAGTACATGATGTAGTGCCTCGAGGTTACTTGAGAAATCATATCCGGAGAATCAGATGAAAAATTAACAATCCATTGGTAGAGAGACACACCCCTTTTCATAGTTTTGTGCGATGGTTTATCCCATGGTTAGGAGTGAGTGAATTGGAAAAGGCAATAGTTAATATTTCTGCAATTATAGAGAAGTTAGAAAACAAAATTCTGGATGCTATAAAGGCTCAACAAGAAGAGATATCTAGTTTATCACAGGTAGTATTCCAAAATCGGATGGCCCTAGACTTGTTACTGGCCACTCAAGGGGGAGTCTGTACAGTAATAAACACAAGTTGTTGTATGTATGTAGATCAGAGTGGAAGGATCTCTACCGACCTGGAAGAAATATGGAAGCAGACCAGGATCCTACATGAGATCAGTAAAGATGATCTTTCATGGAGTTTTAGTGTACTATGGAATAAGTTAACCTCCTGGTTGCCCAATTTCCAATGGTTGAAACAAGTATTCATTGCTCTAATCGTATTAGTAGTGTTAGGAATATTTGTGTGCATGTTGTTTAGATGCCTGCTTTGTTGTGTTACTGTAAATAAAGAAAGTATCTGATGCAAAAGAATTTGCATGGGAAAAGAAAAGGGGGGATTGATTAAGGAGGTATTGGGGAGGCAAGGACAATCCCCAGACAAGGACTGTATATCTCAAAACAAGACACTGGAACTCATGATAAGGAAGCGGCAGGCGGACAGAGAAACGAATGTAAGGACTATAACTCTCGAAACTGGACATTGGAATTCATTATAAAGATACAACAAACGGGAGAATTGGCAACAACCAGCTCTTGCAATTAAGAAACATGCCAATTCAGCAGATTCCTGACCAAAGGTGAAAAGTACACTGTGAGGAAGACTCGGGGTCTTCCTCCCAAAGACCCCTGCCCACGTCCCAAAGACCCCTGCCCACAATTCTTGGAAGGCTCTGCGCAGGCGCAAGGTGCCAAAAGGCTAATTAGCATGAGAAGCGAGGGAAGGCGGGGATAGGTAATGCGTATGTATAGGTGCTTGTAGAATATTGATAGATTGATTGTATAAATTCAAGACTGCTTTCTGCTTTGGGTATGCACGATAGGTGGAGAGATCCCCCGTGCATCCAGCGCTGCAATAAAGAATATACCACTTAAAGGAATTTCGGCTTCGATCTTTGAATCAATTTGGCGACCCAGATGGGACAACCTCTCTGCCGGACTGCAGGACCTGCTGGGAACAGGACTCCCTAGGGTACCCCCGGGATTTCCCGGAGGGACTCCTCGACTCACCGGATCACTGCGGAGGCAGACAAGGACCCCATCATTGTAAGTGAGTATATTCTTTATTCTGGTTTGTTTTTCTGGTAGACCGGTCATCTGGAACTGTCTGTAAGTCAGAAGGTGATCTTCTGCGAGGCAGTGTTTGGTATATACTTTGTGGTTATCACCATAAGTACATGTTTGGGGACCTTAAGGAAGGAGCTCGCTTTAAGGTCCATCTGGAATTGTGTTGTCTATTTCGGTTTTCTGACTCATGGAGTATGGTATTTAACTCTGGTTATTGTTACTGCGATTTTGGCTATTTTCCTGGTGGTAATAGTAGGTTCGTGGCATTGTTATAAGAAAGATATCGTTACGGTGTTACACAGTTCGGTTTTCTGACTTATCGCATGTGGAATTTGACTCTGACTATTGTTACTGTGATTTTGGCAATATTGCTGGTAATAGTAGTTTTGTGACATCGCTACTGAAAGATATTGCGTGCCCGTAGTTTTGTGAGTGATACGTTTTGTGATACGCTTTTGTAAGTAACATGTGTATTCTGAAAGTGTAAACTGGAAACTGGGGGGGCAAACAAGCAGTGAAATTTTAAAGAAAAGTGTGTTAGGATGTGTTTTAAGTCACTGGAAGGATATTGGAGGATCTGCCGGTGGAAGTGTGAACAGGAAAACATTGATAAAATATCGTAATCAGTGGTGGCCGCTTTATAAGCTGGAATGTGGAGAAAAGTGGCCCCTAAATGGAACTTTAAACTATAATATTTTGCTACAGTTAATGTTGTTTTTTGAGAAGCAGAACAGGATGAAATGTTGTATACTGATGTTTCAGCATCTTGGTGGGAAAAGGTAGGGAATTAAGTTGGCCCCTGACTGAACCTTTGATGTTGGCATTAGAGAAGTACAGGCTGGAGAAAGATAAAGGAAGTGTTAAAAGGGTTGTTGAAAGTGTTAAAGGTGTTTGAAGTTGAATGAGCAGGGAAAGAGGATGTAGGAATGTTAATAGTTCTGCCTCTGCCCGAGGCAGAGATCTTAAAATCATGGGTGTTAGCCCTTTAGGGCAAAGGGACCATGATCGGTCCGAGAGAGTTGTCACAGAAACAGAAAAGAGGTCAACTCTTAAAACAACCTGAGTTCATGTGCGAGCTCAGATTGCTGATGGGACCGTTCAGGGAACTGTGGACAATTGCATTCCCCTGACCGACCCCCACTAAGACCCGAATCATCCTGAAAATCATGAACGGTTAAGTAAATACTAAAACCTGGATGAATTGGGAATTGAGAATATGCTTCCAACAAGGTCTAAAAGAAAGCCCTATGGAATTTTTGGACCAACTCTGAAATGTAATGAAAATAAATAAATAAATAAATAAATAAATAAATAAAACAAAACGGTTTGGACCTGGCTTTGGAGGACAAATTGACTAGCCTTTTCCTAGGGTAATCAACCCCTGATTTCAACAGGAATAACGGGGACCTGGGGAATCTACCCTAGCGGATCCTCCACTGGTTATAATGAAGCTAGGGGAGGAATGGAAGTGAAATTTCTTATTGCTATGGGGCAACGTATTCAGTTCTAAATCAAGCATTAATGCCTTCACAGAATTATTATGTTAGGGTAAAAGGTGTGTCGTGGTTTAACCCGGCCGGCAGCTAAACACCACGCAGCTGTTCGCTCCCCCTCCCCCTCCCTCTCTGGGACGGGGGAGAGAAATGGAAAGTGAAGCCTGTGAGTTGAGATAAAGACAGTTTAATAAGACAAAATAATAATAATAATAATAATAATAATAATAATAATAATAATAATAATAATAATACAATGATGATAATAGTACCACTACTAATGATGTGTACAAACAAGTGATGCACAATGCAATTGCTCACCACCCGCTGACCGATGCCCAGCCTAACCCCGAGCAGTCCGGCCCCCTCCCCCTGGCTAGCCACCCCTATGTATTGTTTAGCCTGACGTCAGATGCTATGGAATACCCCTTTGGCTAGTTTGGGTCACCTGTCCTGGGTCTGTCCCCTCCCAGCTCTTACTGCACCCCCAGCCTGCCTGTTGGCAGGACAGAGCAAGAAGCTGAGATGTCCTTGGCTTGGTATAAGCATTGCTCTGCAACAATTAAAACATTGGGGTGTTACCAGCACTCTTCTCACCCTAAGCCAAAACATAGCATTCTCCCAGCTACTAGGAAGAAAATTAACTCTGTTCTAACTGAAACCAGGACAAGGTGTAACCGAAAAGGCTTATTTTTGTGAACCTTTGAAGTACAAGTTAGGGAAACAATGGGGCATACACAGATTTTTATCTATGCCTAGCTCCTCATGGGCACTCTTAGGTAGAGATTTATTAGAGCAAGTAGGAGCAGAAATTGTCTTTGAAAAAGGGAAAATGGAATTAAGAACAGGAGAAGAACAACTAATAAATGTGTTAAGCTTGGCACTAATACAAACTGACCCTAAAAGTGAAATACCTTTAGAGATCACAGATCAAGTATGTCCAGGAGTTTGGGCTACCGAAGTCCCTGGAAGAGCTAAAAATGTGACCTTAATAATTATTAAATTAAAGCCAGGAGAGAAACCCGTTAAGGTTAAGTAATATCCTTTGAGGATAGAAGATAGGAAAGGAATTAAAGAGATAATTGATCAGTTTTTACAGTATGGATTATTGATTGAATGCGAATCAGAATCCAATGCACCCATATTGCCAATTAAAAAGGCAGATGAAAAAGCTATAGGCTAGTTCAGGATTTGAGGGCCATAAATAAAATCACTGAGGATATACATCCAGTAGTGGCAAACCCTTATACTTTGCTGACTAAATTAAAGAATAGTCAAGTCTGGTTTACCGTACTGGATTTAAAAGATGCCTTCTTCTGCCTAGGCTTAGCCACAGAAAGCCAAAACCTATTCGCCTTTGAATGGGAAAATCCCGATTCAGGCAGAAAGACGCAGCTTACGTGGACATTACTACCTCAAGGATTCAAGAATAGCCCCACTATTTTTGGAAACCAATTAGCAAGGGAACTCGAAACATGGATACCTCCGGACACTGAAGGTGCTTTGTTACAATATGTAGATGATCTCTTAATAGCTACCGAGACTAAAGGGAGTTGTATTCAATGGACTATAAGTCGTCTTAATTTTCTGGGTTTAAATGGATATCAAGTCTCTTGACAGAAAGTCCAGCTGGCTCAACAAAGTGTGACCTATCTGGGATTTGAAATTTCGGAAGGACAACGAGAACTAGGAACTGAACATAAGGAAGTCATTTGCCGGACTCCAGAACCTCAAATGGTAAAGGAGCTACAAAGCTTTTTAGGAATGACAGGTTGGTGTCGCCTTTGGATTTATAATTATGGACTATTGGTAAAGCCTCTATGTGAATTGATAAAGATTAACCAGTCAAAGTTAGTCTGGACTGGAGAAGCACAAAAAGTCTTTAAACAACTTAAACAAGAATTGATGATTTTGAAATATCAAGCAATATTGGTAGAACAGGACGACGTGGAAATTGTGATAATTCATATTGTGAATCTAGCCTCTTTTCTTAGTGATGCTCCGGCAGAAGCTGTGATTCACGATCGTTTAGAAACTCTAGAGACTGTGTATTCCAGCCGACCAGACCTTAAGGAGGAGCCCATGGAAGATGCGGAAGAAACTTGGTTCACGGATGGGAGCAGTTTTGTTACGCAAAGACAACGTAAAGCTGGATATGCTATAACAACTACTCAGCAGGTAATCGAGTCTAAGCCTTTACCCCCTGGAACATCAGCTCAAAAGGCGGAGATAGTTGCTCTCACGAGAGCATTGGAACTGGCAGCGGGAAAAAGGGTAAATATTTGGACAGATTCTAAATATACATTCGGCGTGGTACATGCTCATGGAGCAATTTGGAAAGAACATGGATTGCTGACCGCTCAGTGAAAACACAAAGTATGCTGAAGAAATTTTAAAATTGTTAGAGGCTGTAAAACAACCAGAAAAGGTAGCTATCATGCATTGTCAGGGACACCAAAAGGGGAACAGCGATTTTGAAATTGGAAAATCGATTGGCAGAGGCTAAGCAGGCAGCTGAAATAACTGAGGTGAAGGCATTGTCTTTGATACCAGACGGTAAAATCCAAACTATATCCAAATTATACAAAAGAAGACTTAAAATTAATTGAAGATTTGAAAGGTAAAATGAAACCAGATGGATGAGTATATTTAAAAGATAACCCCATAGTAATACCCTCTAGTTTGACATGGCCCATAGTTCTTACAGAACACAATAAAACGCATTGGGGAGCTGGCACACTGCATAAGAGCCTGAGTCAGACATTAGTGGGACGATATGATAAAACAAGTAACTCAACAATGTAGCATTTGCTTACACAATAACCCCAATACCAAGGATAGAATAAAATTTGGAATTTTTCCTTTACCGATTGGTAAAGGAAATTATTCGGGGCAACAGTGGCAAATTGATTTTTCAGAACTCCCTAGAAAAGGGGGGTATCATTATTTACTGGTTCTGACTGACACGTTTTCAGGAAGGCCTGAAGCCTTTCCCTGTCGAACAAACAAAGCAAGAGAAGTGGTTAAAGTCTTGTTAAATGAAATAATACCATGCTTTGGGATTCTAGTAGCAATGTCTTCTGATAGAGTTTCACATTTTTGTGTACAAGTGGTAGAACAGATAAGTAAGATTCTAAAGATAGATTGGCAACTGCATACTCCTTATAGACCACAGGCAAGTGGACAGGTAGAAAAAATGAACCATTTAATTAAACAATAAATAGCTAAAATTGGATAAGAAGCTAATTTGTCATGGCCTCAATCCCTCCCTTTAGCATTACTTGGAATTAGAGTTAAACCTAGAATAAAAGCAAATTTGAGTCCCTTCAAAATCTTATATGGAAGGCCATAGCAATTTCTATTTAGTGGAGAGGACCTAACGCAGTTAGGATCAGAATATTTATATGCTTATATAACTGAACTTCAGAAACAATTAAATAAAGTACTTACATTTGTTTTAGGGACCAGGGCTAGAGGGTTGGATCAACCAATCCACCCCTTTAAGCTCGGGGATTATATATATATAAAGACTTTTTCAGGACAACCCGTGCAGGAAAAATGGAAGGAAAGTGGATGGGAGCATACCAAGTATTACTGACAACACACACCGCCATTAAGATTAAGAAGCAAGCAGCTTGGATCCACAATTCAAGGGTGAAGAAGGCCCCGGCGAGGATATGGACCACCACTCCAATTGGACCAACAAAATTACGGTTTTCCAGATCCTAATGATTGCAGGGGTGCGGTTCTCGGATTTGGGGTGGGCAACTTGGGATGAGAACTTACACCTGACCTTAATACAAACAATTTCTCAAGTAACTAATAAGACGAACTGTTGGGTATGCACCCATCTGCCACAGCATGGGAATAAGGGTGTATCGTAACCCTTACCCAAACCCTAACCTAACCCTTACCCCAACCCTTACCCTGACCCTTACATTAACCCTAACCCTAACCCTAGCCCTAACCCTAACCCAAACCCTTACTCTAACCCTAAGCCTTATCCTAAACCTTACACTTAATCTTATCTTTAACCTTACCCTTAAACTAATACATACTCTTACGTTTCCCTCATCATAACCCTAAAATTAACCATAACCATTACCCTAACACTTCTCCTTACCTAACCCTAACCATTACTATAACTTTTACCCTGAGCCAGAACCTTAGACTTCCCCTACCCCTTCCCCTTACTAATACCGTTACCCTAACCCTTACCCTTACACTTACGGTTACCATTAACCTTACCCTTACCCTAACACTTACCCTTACCCTATCCCTTACACTTATCCTTATCCATACAACTTACGCTTACCCTAACACTTAACCTTAACCTAACCCTAACCCTAAACCTTACCTGAACCCTTACCCTGACCCTTACATTAACCCTTACCCTAAAACTTACACTTAACCTTAACCTTCCCCTTAACCTTAACCTAATACTTACCCTTACTTTTCCCTCACCCTAACCCTAAAATTAACCCTAACCATTACCCCAACACTTACCCTTACCCTAACCCTTACCCTTACCATAACCCATACTCTAACACATACTTCTACCCGTACCCGTACCCTTACGGTAACCCTTACCCTTACGGTAACCCTTACACTTATCGTAACCCTTACCCTTACCGTTACCGTTACCGTGGCCCTTACCCTTACCCTTACCCTTACCCTTACCCTTACCCTTACCCTTACCCTTACCCTAACCCTAAACCTTACCCTTATCCAAACACTTACCCTTACCGTAAACCTTACCCTTTCTGCTACACTTACCCTATGCCTAAATCTAAACCTTACACTTACCCTTAGCCTAAACCTCACCCTTACCCTTACCCATACCCTTATTCTTACCCTTTCCCGAACCCTTACCTTTACACTTACGGTTACCATTAACCTTACCCTTACCCTAACACTTATCCTTAACCTAACCCTTACCCCAACCCTTACCCCAACCCTTACCCTGACCCTTACATTAACCCTAACCCTTACCCTAAACCTTACACTTAATCTTAACCTTAACCTTACCCTTAACATTAACCTAATACTTACGCATACGTTTTCCTGACTTTAACCCTAAAACTAACCCTAACCATTACCCTAACACTTAACCTTACCCTAACCCTAACCCTAACCCTTTCTCTTACACTTACCCTGACCTGTACCCTTACACTTACCCTTACCCTTATACTCACCCTAATTCTTACCCATACCCTAACACATATTTGTACCCTTAACCTTACTGTTACCCTTAACCTTACCCTCACCCTTACACTATCCGTTACCCTTACGCTTACCCTTAACATAAACCTTACCCTTGACCTTACCCTTACCATAAGCCATACAACAACACTTACATGTACACTTACGCTTGCACTTACCCTAGCAATTACTCGTACAATTACCCTTAACCTTACTATTAAGCTAACCCTAAACCTTACCCTTATCCTAACACTTACCCTTATCCTAAACCTTACCCTTTCTGCTACACTTACCCTTTGCCTAATTCTAAACCTTACCCGAACCCTCACCCTTACCTAAATCTAACTAAAATCTAACCATTACCCTAACCCCTCACCCTTACAATATACATATTTTTACCCTTTACCTAAACCTTTACCCCAACCCTTACCTTGACCCTTACATTAACCCTAATCCTTACACTAAACCTTACACTTACTCTTAACCTTAAACTTAGCTGTAACCTAATACTTACTCTTACGTTTCCCTCACCCTAACCCTAAAATTAACCCTAACCATTACCCTAACACTTACCCTTACCCTAACCCTTACTCAAACCCTTACAATGACCCGTACTTTTACACATACCCTTACACTTACCCTTACTCTAAAACTTACACTAACCCTTACCCTTAACTAAATCTAACCCTTACACTAAACATCATCCTTACCCTTACCATTATCCCTTCTCTTACCCTTATCCTAAACGTTTCCCAAACCCTTACCCTTACATTAAACCTAACCCTTACCATAACTCTTAACCTTATCCTTAAACTTAACCTAATACTTACCCTTATGTTTCCCTCACCCTAAACCTAAAATTAGCCTAACCATTACCCTAACACTTACCCTTACTCTAACCCTTACCCTGAACTTAAATGTAAGTGTTAGGATAACGTTAACCTTAAGGGTGACCCTTAAGCTTATCCTTAATGTTTATGGTTAGGTTAAGGGTAATTGTACGAGTAATTGCTAGGATAAGTGTAAGCGTAAGTGTACATGTAAGTGTTGATGTATGGCTTATGGTAAGGGTAAGTTTTATGTTAAGGGAAAGCGTAAGAGTAATGGATAGAATAAGGGTAAGTGTAACGGTTAAGTGTTAGGGTAATGGTTAGGGTTAATTTTAGGATTAGGGTGAGAAAAATGTAAGGTTAAGTACTAGCTTAAGGTTAAGTGTAAGGTTAAGGTTAAGATTAAGTGTAAGGTTTAGGTTAAGGGTAAGGCTTCAGGGAAGGGGTAAAGTTCAGGGAAAGGTTTGGGGTAAGGTTTAGGGTTAGGTTCAGCTTAAGGGGAAGGGTTGGTGTAAGGTTAAGGGTATGGATAAGGATAAGGGTAAGGGTAAGGGTTAGCGTAAGAGTAAGATTAATGGTAAGGTTTATGTTAAGGGTAAGCGTAAGGGTAACGGATAGAGTAAGGGTAAGGGTACAAATATGTGTTATGGTATGGGTTATGGTATGGGTAAGAGTTAGGGTAATGTAAGGGTAAGGGTGAGTGTAAGGGTATGGGTCAGGGTAAGGGTAAGAGTAAGGGTTAGGGTTAGGGTAAGGGTAAGTGTTGGAATAATGGTTAGGGTTAATTTTAGGGTTAGGGTGAGGGAAACGTAAGGGTAAGTATAGGGTTAAGGTAAGGGTAAGTGTAAGGTTTAGATTTAGGCTAAGGGTAAGTGTAGCAGAAAGGGTAAGGTTTACTGTAAGGTTTAAGGTTTCGGCTTAGGTTAAGGGTAAGGGTAAGAGTAAGGGTAATTGTACGAGTAATTGCTAGGGTAAGTGTAAGCGTAAGTGTACATGTAAGTGTTGTTGTATGGCTTATGGTATGGTAAGGTCAAGGGTAAGGTTTATGTTAAGGGTAAGCGTAAGGGTAAGGGATAGAGTAAGGGTAAGGGTAAGGTTAAGGGTAACGGTAAGGTTAAGGGTACAAATATGTGTTAGGGTATGGGTTATGGTATGGGTAAGAATTAGGGTAAGTATAAGGGTAAGGGTAAGTGTAAGGGTACAGGTCAGGGTAAGGGTTAGAGTAAGGGTTAGGGTTAGGGTTAGGGTAAGGTTAAGTGTTAGGGTAATGGTTAGGGTTAGTTTTAGGGTTAAAGTCAGGAAAACGTATGCGTAAGTATTAGGTTAATGTTAAGGGTAAGGTTAAGGTTAAGAGTAAGTGTAAGGTTTAGGGTAAGGGTTTGGGTTAATGTAAGGGTCAGGGTAAGGGTTGGGGTAAGGTTTAGGGTAAGGGTTAGGTTAAGGATAAGTGTTAGGGTAAGGGTAAGGTTAATGGTAACCGTAAGTGTAAAGGTAAGGGTTCGGGAAAGGGTAAGAATAAGGGTATGGGTAATGGTAAGGGTGAGGTTTAGGCTAAGGGTAAGTGTAAGGTTTAGATTTACGCTAAGGGTAAATGTAGCAGAAAGGGTAAGGTTTACGGTAAGGGTAAGTGTTAGGATAAGGGTAAGCTTTAAGTTTAGGTTAAGGGTAAGGTATAGGGTAAGGGTAAGAGTAAGGGTAAGGGTAAGGGTAAGGGTAAGGGCAATGGTAACGGTAACAGTAAGGGTAAGTGTTACGGTAAGGGTAAGGGTTACCGTAAGGGTACTGGTACGGGTAGAGGTATGTGTTAGAGTATGGGTTATGGTAAGGGTAAGGGTTAGGGTAAGGGTAAGTGTTGGGGTAATGGTTAGGGTTAATTTTAGGGTTAGGGTGCGGGAAACGTAAGGGTAAGTATTAGGTTAAGGTTAAGGGTAAAGTTAAGGTTAAGTGTAAGTTTTAGGGTAAGGGTTAATGTAAGGGTCAGGGTAAGGGTTCAGGTAAGGTTTAGGGTTAGGGTTAGGTTAAGGTTAAGTGTTAGGGTAAGCGTAAGTTGTATGGATAAGGATAAGTGTAAGGGATAGGGTAAGGGTAAGTGTTAGGGTAAGGGTAAGATTAATGGTAACCGTAAGTGTTAGGGTAAGGGTAAGAGTAAGGGGAAGAGTAAGGGGAAGGGGAAGTCTAAGGGTCCGGGTCAGGGTAAAAGTTAGAGTAAGGCTTAGGGTTAGGGTTCGGTAAGGATAAGTGTTAGGGTAATGGTTACGGTTAATTTTAGGGTTATGATGAGGGAAACGTAAGGGTATGTATTAGTTTAAGGGTAAGGTTAAAGTTAAGTTTAGTTAAAGTTAAGGTTAAGTGTAAGGTTTAGGTTAAGGGTTAGGGTAAGAGTAAGGGTTAGGGTTAGGGTTAGGGTTAGGGTTAGGGTTAGGGTTAGGGTTAGGGTTAGGGTTAGGGTTAGGGTAAGGGTTAGGGATAATGTAAGGGTCAGGGTAAGGGTTGGGGTAAGGTTTAGGTTAAGGGTAAAAGTAAGTATAATGGTAAGGGTAAGAGTGAAGGTTAGGGTAATGGTTAGATTTAGGTAAGGGTGAGGGTTAGGGTAAGATTTAGAATTAGGCAAAGGGTAAGTGTAGCAGAAAGGGTAAGGTTTAGGATATAAGGTAAGTGTTAGGATAAGGGTAAGGTTTAGGGTTAGCTTAATAGTAAGGTTAAGGGTAATTGTACGAGTAATTGCTAGGGTAAGTACAAGCGTAAGTGCACATGCAAGTGTTGTTGTATGGCTTATGATAAGGGTTAGGTTAAGGTTAAGGTTTATGTTAGGTGTAAGTGTAAGGGTAACGGAGACAGTAAAGGTAAGGGTAAGGGTAAGGGGAACGGTTAGGTTAAGGCTACAAGTACGTGTTAGGGTATGGGTTATGCTAAGGGAAAGGCTTAGGGTAAGGGTAAGTGTAAGGGCATGGGTCAGGGTAAGGGTTAGAGTAAGGGTTAGAGTTACGGTTCGGGTTAGGGTAAGGGTAAGTGTTAGGGTAATGGTTAGGGTTAATTTTAGGGTTAGGGTGAGGGAAACGTAAGGGTAAGTATTAGGTTAATGTTAAGGGTAAGGTTATGGTTAAGAGTAAGTGTAAGTTTTAGGGTAAGGGTTAGGGTTAATGTAAGGGTCAGGGTAAGGGCTGGGGTAAGGTTTAGGGTTAGGGTTAGGTTAAGGGTAAGGATTAGGGTAAGGGTAAGGGCATGGATAAGGATAAGTGTAAGTGTTAGGGTAAGGGTAATGTTAAAGGTAACAGTAAGTGTAAGGAGAAGGGTTAGGGTAAGGGTAAGAGAAAGGGTATTGGTAATGATAAGGGTGAGAGTTACAGTAAGGGTAAGATTTAAAGTAATGTTTAGTAAGATTTAAAGTAAGGTTTAGATTTAGGCTAAGGGTAAATGTAGCAGAAAGGGTAAGGTTTACTGTAAAGTTTAAGGTTTCGGCTTAGGTTAAGGGTAAGGGTAAGGGTAAGGGTAATTGTACTAGGAATTGCTAGGGTAAGTGTAAGCGTAAGTGTACATGTAAGTGTTGTTGTATGGCTTATGGTAAGGGTAAGGTCAAAAGTAAGGTTTATGTAAAGAGTAAGCTTAAGGGTAACGGATAGAGTAAGGGTAAGGGTAAGGTTAAGGGTAACGGTAAGGTTAAGGGTACAAATATGTGTTAGGGTATGGATTATGGTATGGGTAAGAATTAGGGTAAGTAAAAGGGTAAGGGTAAGGGTAAGTGTAAGGGTAAGGGTTAGAGTAAGGTTAGGGTTAGGGTAAGGTTAAGTGTTAGGGTAATGGTTAGTATTAGTTTAAGGGTTAAAGTCAGGAAAACGTATGCGTAAGCATTAGGTTAATGTTAAGGGTAAGGTTAAGAGTAAGTGTAAGATTTAGGGTAAGGGTTAGGGTTAATGTAAGGGTCAGGGTAAGGGTTGGGGTAAGGTTTAGGGTAAGGGTTAGGTTAAGGATAAGCGTTAGGGTAAGGGTAAGGTTAATGGTAACCGTAAGTGTAAAGGTAAGGGTTATGGTAAGGGTAAGAATAAGGGTATGGGTAATGGTAGCAGAAAGGGTAAGGTTTCCGGTAAGGGTAAGTGTTAGGATAAGGGTAAGGTTTAGGGTTAGGGTAAGGGTAAGGGATAGGGTAAGGGTAAGGGTAAGAGTAAGGGAAAGGGAAAGGGTAAGGGTAAGGGTAAGGGTAAGGGTAAGGGTAAGGGTAAGGGTAAGGGTAAGGGTAAGGGTAAGGGTAAGGGTAAGGGTAGGGTAAGGGTAAGGGTTACGGTAAGGGTAAGGGTTACCGTAAGGGTACGGGTACGGGTAGAAGTATGTGTTAGAGTATGGGTTATGGTAAGGGTAAGGGTTAGGGTAAGGGTAAGTGTTGGGGTAATGGTTAGGGTTAATTTTAGGATTAGGCTGAGGGAAAAGTAAGGGTAAGTATTAGGTTAAGGTTAAGGGTAAGGTTAAGGTTAAGTGTAAGTTTTAGGGTAAGGGTTAATGTAAGGGTCAGGGTAAGGGTTCAGGTAAGGTTTAGGGTTAGGGTTAGGTTAAGGTTAAGTGTTAGGGTAAACGTAAGTTGTATGGATAAGTATAAGTGTAAGGGATAGGGTAAGAGTAAGTGTTAGGGTAAGGGTAAGGTTAATGGTAACCGTAAGTGTAAGGGTAAGGGTTAGGGTAAGGGTAAGCGTAAGGGGAAGGGTAAGGGGAAGTCTAAGGTTACGGGTCAGGGTTTAAAGTTAGAGTAAGGGTTAGGGTTAGGGTTAGGTAAGGATAAGTGTTAGGGTAATGGTTACGGTTAATTTTAGGGTTATGATGAGGGAAACGTAAGGGTATGTATTAGTTTAAGGGTAAGGTTAAAGTTAAGATTAAGTGTAAGGTTAAACTTAAGATTAAGTGTAAGGTTTAGGTTAAGGGTTAGGGTTAGAGTAAGGGTTAGGGTTAGGGTTAGGGTAAGGGTTAGGGTAAGTGTTAGGGTAATGGTTAGGGTTAATTTTAGGACTTAGGGTGAGGGAAATGTAAGGGTAAGTGTTAGGGTAATGGTTAAGGGTAAGGTTAAGGTTAAGAGTAAGTGTAAGCTTTAGGGTAAGGGTTACGGTTAATGTAAGGGTCAGGGTAAAGGCTGGGATAAGGTTTAGGGTTAGGGTTAGGTTAAGGGTAAAGATTAGGGTAAGGGTAAGGGCATGGATAAGGATAAGTGTAAGTGTTAGGGTAAGGGTTATGTTAAAGGTAACAGTAAGTGTAAGGAGAAGGGTTAGGGTAAGGGTAAGAGTAAGGGTATTGGTAATGATAAGGGTGAGGGTTACAGTAGGGGTAAGTGTAAGGTTTAGATTTAGGCTAAGGGTAAGTGTAGCAGAAAGGGTAAGGTTTACTGTAAGGTTTAGACTTAGGTTAAGGGTAAGGGTAAGGGTAATTGTACGAGTAATTTTAGGGTTAGGTTAAGGTTAAGTGTTAGGGTAATGGTTAGGGTAAATTTAAGGGTTAAAGTCAGGAAAACATATGCGTAAGTATTAGGTTAATGTTAAGAGTAAAGTTAAGGTTAAGAGTAAGTGTAAGGTTTAGGGTAAGGCTTAGCGTTAATGTAAGGGTCAGGGTAAGGGTTGGGGTAAGGTTTAGGTTAAGGGTTAATGTAAGCATTATGATAAGGGTAAGGGTGAGTGTAGGGTAAGGTTTAGAATTAGGCAAAGAGTAAGTGTAGCAGAAAGGGTAAGGATTACGGTAAGGGTAAGTGCTAGGATAAGTGTAAGGTTGAGGATTAGGTTAAGGGTAAGGGTAATGGTTTGGTAGGGGTAAGGGTAAGGTTAATTGTACGAGTAGTTGCCAGGGTAAGTGGAAACGTAAGTGAACATGTAAGTGTTGTTCTATGGCTTATGGTAAGGGTAAGGTTAAGAGTAAGTTTTATGTTAAGGATAAGCGTAAGAGTAACAAATAGAGTAAGGGTAAGGGTAACAGTAAGGTTAAGGGTAGAAGTATGTGTTAGAGTATGGGCTATGGTAAGGGTAAGGGTAGAGTAAGAGTAAGGGTAAGGGTATGTGTAAGCGTATGGTTCATTGTAAGGGTTACAGTAAGGGTTAGGGTAAGGGTAAGTGTTAGGGTAATAGTTAGGGTTAATTTTAGGGTTAGGGTGAGGGAAACGTAAGGGTAAGTATTAGATTACAGCTAAGGTTAAGGTTAAGAGTAAGTGTAAGATTTAGGGTAAGGGTTAGGGTTAATGTAAGGGTCAGGGTAAGGGTTGGGGTAAGGTTTAGGGTAAGGGTTAGGTTAAGGATAAGCGTTAGGGTAAGGGTAAGGTTAATGGTAACCGTAAGTGTAAAGGTAAGGGTTAGGGTAAGGGTAAGAATAAGAGTATGGGTAAGGGTAAGGGTGAGGGTTAGGCTAAGGGTAAGTGTAGCAGAAAGGGTAAGGTTTACTGTAAGGTTTAATGTTTCGGCTTCGGTTAAGGGTAAGGGTAAGGGTAATTGTACGAGGAATTGCTAGGGTAAGTGTAAGCGTAAGTGTACATGTAAGTGTACGTGTAAGTGTTGTTGTATGGCTTATGGTAAGGGTAAGGTCAAGGGTAAGGTTTATATTAAGGGTAAGCGTAAGGGTAAGGGATAGAGTAAGGGTAAGGGTAAGGTTAAGGGTAACGGTAAAGTTAAGGGTACAAATATGTGTTAGGGTATGGGTTATGGTATGGGTAAGAATTAGGGTGAGTATAAGGGTAAGGGTAAGTGTAAGGGTACAGGTCAGGGTAAGGGTTAGAGTAAGGGTTAGGGTTAGGGTTAGGGTAAGGTTAAGTGTTAGGGTAATGGTTAGGGTTAGTTTTAGGGTTAAAGTCAGGAAAACGTATGCGTAAGTATTAGGTTAAGGTTAAGGGTAAGGTTAAGGTTAAGTGTAAGTTTTAGGGTAAGGGTTAATGTAAGGGTCAGGGTAAGGGTTCAGGTAAGGTTTAGGGTTAGGGTTAGGTTAAGGTTAAGTGTTAGGGTAAACGTAAGTTGTATGGATAAGTATAAGTGTAAGGGATAGGGTAAGAGTAAGTGTTAGGGTAAGGGTAAGGTTAATGGTAACCGTAAGTGTAAGGGTAAGGGTTAGGGTAAGGGTAAGCGTAAGGGGAAGGGTAAGGGGAAGTCTAAGGTTACGGGTCAGGGTTTAAAGTTAGAGTAAGGGTTAGGGTTAGGGTTAGGTAAGGATAAGTGTTAGGGTAATGGTTACGGTTAATTTTAGGGTTATGATGAGGGAAACGTAAGGGTATGTATTAGTTTAAGGGTAAGGTTAAAGTTAAGATTAAGTGTAAGGTTAAACTTAAGATTAAGTGTAAGGTTTAGGTTAAGGGTTAGGGTTAGAGTAAGGGTTAGGGTTAGGGTTAGGGTAAGGGTTAGGGTAAGTGTTAGGGTAATGGTTAGGGTTAATTTTAGGACTTAGGGTGAGGGAAATGTAAGGGTAAGTGTTAGGGTAATGGTTAAGGGTAAGGTTAAGGTTAAGAGTAAGTGTAAGCTTTAGGGTAAGGGTTACGGTTAATGTAAGGGTCAGGGTAAAGGCTGGGATAAGGTTTAGGGTTAGGGTTAGGTTAAGGGTAAAGATTAGGGTAAGGGTAAGGGCATGGATAAGGATAAGTGTAAGTGTTAGGGTAAGGGTTATGTTAAAGGTAACAGTAAGTGTAAGGAGAAGGGTTAGGGTAAGGGTAAGAGTAAGGGTATTGGTAATGATAAGGGTGAGGGTTACAGTAGGGGTAAGTGTAAGGTTTAGATTTAGGCTAAGGGTAAGTGTAGCAGAAAGGGTAAGGTTTACTGTAAGGTTTAGACTTAGGTTAAGGGTAAGGGTAAGGGTAATTGTACGAGTAATTTTAGGGTTAGGTTAAGGTTAAGTGTTAGGGTAATGGTTAGGGTAAATTTAAGGGTTAAAGTCAGGAAAACATATGCGTAAGTATTAGGTTAATGTTAAGAGTAAAGTTAAGGTTAAGAGTAAGTGTAAGGTTTAGGGTAAGGCTTAGCGTTAATGTAAGGGTCAGGGTAAGGGTTGGGGTAAGGTTTAGGTTAAGGGTTAATGTAAGCATTATGATAAGGGTAAGGGTGAGTGTAGGGTAAGGTTTAGAATTAGGCAAAGAGTAAGTGTAGCAGAAAGGGTAAGGATTACGGTAAGGGTAAGTGCTAGGATAAGTGTAAGGTTGAGGATTAGGTTAAGGGTAAGGGTAATGGTTTGGTAGGGGTAAGGGTAAGGTTAATTGTACGAGTAGTTGCCAGGGTAAGTGGAAACGTAAGTGAACATGTAAGTGTTGTTCTATGGCTTATGGTAAGGGTAAGGTTAAGAGTAAGTTTTATGTTAAGGATAAGCGTAAGAGTAACAAATAGAGTAAGGGTAAGGGTAACAGTAAGGTTAAGGGTAGAAGTATGTGTTAGAGTATGGGCTATGGTAAGGGTAAGGGTAGAGTAAGAGTAAGGGTAAGGGTATGTGTAAGCGTATGGTTCATTGTAAGGGTTACAGTAAGGGTTAGGGTAAGGGTAAGTGTTAGGGTAATAGTTAGGGTTAATTTTAGGGTTAGGGTGAGGGAAACGTAAGGGTAAGTATTAGATTACAGCTAAGGTTAAGGTTAAGAGTAAGTGTAAGATTTAGGGTAAGGGTTAGGGTTAATGTAAGGGTCAGGGTAAGGGTTGGGGTAAGGTTTAGGGTAAGGGTTAGGTTAAGGATAAGCGTTAGGGTAAGGGTAAGGTTAATGGTAACCGTAAGTGTAAAGGTAAGGGTTAGGGAAAGGGTAAGAATAAGGGTATGGGTAAGGGTAAGGGTGAGGGTAAGGCTAAGGGTAAGTGTAAGGTTTAGATTTACGCTAAGGGTAAGTGTAGCAGAAAGGGTAAGGTTTACGGTAAGGGTAAGTGTTAGGATAAGGGTAAGATTTAGGGTTAGGGTAAGGGTAAGGGTAAGGGTAAGGGTAAGGGTAAGGGTAAGGGTAAGGGTAAGGGTAAGGGTAAGGGTAAGGGTAAGGGTAAGGGTAAGGGTAAGGGTAAGGGTAAGGGTAAAGGTAAGGGTTAGGGTAAGAGTAAGAATAATGGTATGGGTAATGGTAAGGGTGAGGGTTAGGCTAAGGTTAAGTGTAAGGTTTAGATTTAGGCTAAGGGTAAGTGTAGCAGAAAGGGTAAGGTTTACGGTAAGGGTAAGTGTTAGGATAAGGGTAAGGTTTAGGGTTAGGTTAAGGGTAAGGGATAGGGTAAGGGATTGGGTAAGGGATAGGGTAAGAGTAAGGGTAAGGGTAAGGGTAAGGGTAAGGGTAAGGGTAAGGGTAAGGGTAAGAGTAAGAGTTAGGGTAACGGAAAGCGTAAGGGTACGGGTGGAAGTATGTGTTAGAGTATGGGTTATGATAAGGGTAAGGGTTAGGGTAAGAGTAAGTGTAAGGGTATGTTTAAGTGTACGGGTCACTGTAAGTGTTAGAGTAAGGGTTAGGTTAGGGGTAACTGTTAGGGTAATGGTTAGGGTTAATTTTAGGGTTAGTGTGAGGAAAACGTAAAGGTAAGTATTAGGTTAAGGTTAAGAGCAAGTGTAAGGTTTAGGTTAAGGGTAAGGGTTAATGTAATGGTACTGGAAAGGGTTCAGGTAAGGTTTAGGGTTAGAGTTAGGTTAGGGTTAAGTGTTAGGAAAAGGGTAAGTTGTATGTATAAGAATAAGTGTAAGAGTAAGGGTATTGGTAATGATAAGGGTGAGGGTTAAGGATAAGGTATAAGGATAATGGTATTTAAATTTTTTAATTCAATTTATTTTAAATTAAAATTTTTTAATTTAATTAATTAATATTTTAATTGTACGAGTAATTGCTAGGGCAAGTTTAAGCGTAAGTGTACATTTAAGTGTTGTTGTGTGGCTTATTGTAAGGGTAAGGTTAAGTGTTAGGGTAATGGTTATGGTTAATTATAGGGTTAGGGTGAGAGAAACGTAAGATTAAGTATTAGCTAAAGGTTAAGGGTAAGGTTAATGTTAAGAGTAAGTGTAAGGTTTAGGGTAAGGGTTAGGTTAAGGATAAGTGTTAGGGTAAGGGTAAGGTTAATGGTAACCGTAAGTGTAAAGGAAAGGGTTAGGATAAGAGTAAGAATAAGGGTATGGGTAATGGTAAGGGCGAGGGTTAGGCTAAGGGTAAGTGTAAGGTTTAGATTTACGCTAAGGGTAAGTGTAGCAGAAAGGGTAAGGTTTACGGTAAGGTTTAAGGTTTAGGGTTAGGTTAAGGGGAAGGGGAAGGGGAAGGTAAGGGGAAGGGTTGGAGTAAGGTATAGGGTAAGGGTAAGGTTATGGTTAAAGGAAAGAGTAAGGGTAAGGAAAAAGTAAAGGTAAGGATTTGGGTAATGGTAAGGGTGAGAAGGGTTAGGGTAAGGGTTACGGTAAGGGTTAGGTAACGCAGTGTACAACCTGGGACGTCACACGCAGAGCTGCCTCTGGCAAGGTGAGTGAGGAACAGATGTAGCAGTTGTTGTGTTGTAGGTCTCACTGTTCCTCTAAGCATCCCCTCTTTGTCTTTTAGAGGTGTTGTAGCTGTTTGAAGAGGGTAGATTGAAGCATCTGCCTCGGGGGCTGGTAAGCGGCAGAGGTAAGGGAGCAGATGAGAGTAACTTACCTAGTTGTGCTGTGTCTTTGGATGCTGCATCGGCCTATGCGTTTCTTTTTCTTTCACAGGTGTCTCGCACAGGCTCAAAGGAGCAAACTGCACTCTGAAGAGCTGTGTAAGAAGAGGGGCTGGTCATGAGCTGGGTTGGAGCAGAACGACCAAGTAGCACAAGGTGACTATGAAAGGTGTCCGTCTTGCTTTGCAGGTGCCGTGGCAGGCTCTCCACAGAAGTGGATAAGGATATGAGATAAGGCCAGAGAGCGACAAGGAGCGGCACGTGCAGGGATGGTTTTGAAGCGCTGCGGTGGCTTACTCTTCTGTTCATCAGGTGCCACAGGCAAGGTGGGTTGTAACATCAGTCGTTATATTTGCATGAAAGCAGTTCACTTGAATGCCACAGTGCATCTGAGTAGGGTGTTCTAGCAGAACAAGCTTGTCTGGCACAGCGGTGCCTGATGGCAGTGTGTTTCCTCAGGTGAAGAGGTGCCTGAAGCCCCATCCTATCTAGCCTGCACACAATTATCTGAGAATGAAAGCTGCTTTCCAGTAATTCAGAAAGCCAAGTTACGTCTCAGCCTTGAGCATCTCGGGCTTTTGGGCCTGTCTGTAACATTTGGCACCAGCACTAATACTTTTTTTGGCATACGTTTAGCGTTTGGGGCCTGTGTCTGGGATTTGGGCCCTGTCTCGAACCAGTGGGGCTTTGTCCTGGGTTTTGGAGCCTGCCTCTAGAGTTCAGGGCCTGTGATTAGGCTTTTGGGGTCTGTGTCTGGGGGCCGGTATCTGGGGGCAAGGGGGGAGCTGCTTGTAGACCCTTGGGGCCGGCATTGAGGGGGTTGGGAGCTGACTCTACACCTTTGGGGCCTGCTTCTGGGGGCGGGGGGGGGTTGAGACCAGCATCTGTGGGAAGGGTGGGAGCTCTTTGTATTCCTTTGGAGCCTGTGTCGGGGGGCGGGGGGGAAGGGGAGGGTTGGTTGGGAGCTGCTTGTACACTGTTGGAGCCTGGGTTGAGGGAGGAGGTTTGGAGCTGCTTCTACACCTTTGGGCCTGGCATCGGGGGTAGGGGGTTGGGTGCTGGTTGTAGGGGCCTGTGTTTGGGGGGGGGGGGTTTGGGACCTGCGTCTGGGGGAGGGGTGGGAGCTGCTTGTACACCTTTGGGGCCTGCATGTGTGGGGGGTCAGGGCCTGTGTCTAGCGGGCTGGGAACTGCTTGTACAATGTAGGAATCTGTTTCTGCAGGGTGGCTGGGAGCTGTTTGTACAACTTTGGGGCCAGCATCTGGGGGTGGCTGGGAGCTGCCTGTACACTGTAGGGGCCTGTGTTTGTGGGGGGCTTGGGGGCCTCCCTCGCGGCAGGGGGGGAGGGTTGGGAGCTGCTTGTATAGGGTAGGGGGCCTGCCTGGCAGGGGTTGGGAGCTGCTTGTAGAATTTGGGTCACTGTGTCTGGGGGGGCGGTTGGGGCCTGTGTCTCAGGGGTGTTGGGAACTGGTTGTACACCTTTGGGTCCTGTCTCAGGGGGGGAGCTACTTGTACACTTTTGGGGTCTGTATTTGAGGGGGGTTGTGATTCAAAGATCGAAGCCGAAATTCCTTTAAGTGGTATATTCTTTATTGCAGCGCTGGATGCACGGGGGATCTCTCCACCTATCGTGAATACCTAAAGCGGAAAGCAGTCTTGAATTTATACAATCAATCTATCAATATTCTACAAGCACCTATACATATGCATTACCTATCCCCGCCTTCCCTCGCTTCTTATGCTAATTAGCCTTTTGGCACCTTGCGCCTGCGTAGAGCCTTCCAAGAATTGTGGGCAGGGGTCTTTGGGACGTGGGCAGGGGTCTCTGGGAGGAAGACCCCGAGTCTTCCTCACAGTGTACTTTTCACCTTTGGTCAAGAATCTGCTGAATTGGCATGTTTCTTAATTGCGAGAGCTGGTTGTTGCCAATTCTTCCGTTTGTTGTATCTTTATAATGAATTCCAATGTCCAGTTTTGAGATTTATAGTCCTTACGTTTGTTTCTCTGTCCGTCTGCCGCTTCCTTATCATGAGTTTCAGTGTCTTGTTTTGAGATATACAGTCCATGTCTGGGGATTGTCCTTGCCTCCCCAATGCCTCCCCAATACCTCCTTAATCAATCCCCCCTTTTCTTTTCCCATGCAAATTCTTTTGCATCAGATACTTTCATTATTTACAGTAACACAACAAAGCAGGCATCTAAACAACATGCACACAAATATTCCTAACACTACTAATACGATTAGAGCAATGAATACTTGTTTCAACCATTGGAAATTGGGCAACCAGGAGGTTAACTTATTCCATATTTCACTAAAACTCCATGAAAGATCATCTTTACTGATCTCATGTAGGATCCTTGTCTGCTTCCATATTTCTTCCAGGTCGGTAGAGATCCTTCCACTCTGATCTACATACATACAACAGCTTGTGTTTATTACTGTACAGACTCCCCCTTGAGTGGCCAGTAACAAGTCTAGGGTCATCTGCTTTTGTAATACTACCTGTGATAAACTAGATATCTCTTCTTGTTGAGCCTTCATAGCATCCAGAATTTTGTTTTCTAACTTCTCTATAATTGCAGAAATATTAACTATTGCCTTTTCCAATTCACTCACTCCTAACCATGTGACAAACCATCACACAAAACTATGAAAAGGGGTGTGTCTCTCTACCAATGGATTGTTAATTTTTCATCTGATTCTCCGGATATGATTTCTCAAGTAACCTCGAGGCACTACATCATGTACTGTCATACTGGGGACTACCGCTCCAAGAGTGCAAGTTCCCTTCCAATTCTCAGGCAAGACCTTACGGGCTGTATCATTGCATAGCCAATACCACCCTTTTCCTTTTGGAACCGTCCAGCTGGTTGAATTTGCCCAGCCGCTAGTCGTACTAATATCAATTGTTCAATTACAAGATGTCTGATTTCCCACATAAGTAGTATCCGTATTTATACAATGCTGTTTTCCTATACCCTTAGGCGGGTTACACCTTTGTACACATACATAATAGGATTCTAACGGCATGAAGCTACTCACTTCTAGTTCCAAAACTTCTTAATATTTTCGACCCCAAGATGTGTTTTCCCACAAATTAGTCCAAGATAAGTTTGCAGGCAAGGGAATCCCGATTAACGATACACCCTTATTCCCATGCTGTGGCAGATGGGTGCATACCCAACAGTTCGTCTTATTAGTTACTTGAGAAATTGTTTGTATTAAGGTCAGGTGTAAGTTCTCATCCCAAGTTGCCCACCCCGAATCCGAGAACCGCACCCCTGCAATCATTAGGATCTGGAAAACCGTAATTTTGTTGGTCCAATTGGAGTGGTGGTCTATATCCTCGCCGGGACCTTCTTCACCCTTGAATTGTGGATCCAAGCTGCTTGCTTCTTAATCTTAATGGCGGTGTGTGTTGTCAGTAATACTTGGTATGGTCCCATCCACTTTCCTTCCATTTTTCCTGCACGGGTTGTCCTGAAAAAGTCTTTATATATATATAATCCCCGAGCTTAAAGGGGTGGATCGGTTGATCCAACCCTCTAGCCCTGGTCCCTAAAACAAATGTATGTACTTTATTTAATTGTTTCTGAAGTTCAGTTATATAAGCATATAAATATTCTGATCCTAACTGCATTAGGTCCTCTCCACTAAATAGAAATTGCTACGGCCTTCCATATAAGATTTTGAAGGGACTCAAATTCCCTTTTATTCTAGGTTTGACTCTAATTCCAAGTAATGCTAAAGGGAGGGATTGAGGCCATGACAAATTAGCTTCTTATCCAATTTTAGCTATTTATTGTTTAATTAAATGGTTCATTTTTTCTACCTGTCCACTTGCCTGTGGTCTATAAGGAGTATGCAGTTGCCAATCTATCTTTAGAATCTTACTTATCTGTTCTACCACTTGTGCACAAAAATGTGAAACTCTATCAGAAGACATTGCTACTAGAATCCCAAAGCATGGTATTATTTCATTTAACAAGACTTTAACCACTTCTCTTGCTTTGTTTGTTCGACAGGGAAAGGCTTCAGGCCTTCCTGAAAACGTGTCAGTCAGAACCAGTAAATAATGATACCCCCCTTTTCTAGGGAGTTCTGAAAAATCAATTTGCCACTGTTGCCCCGAATAATTTCCTTTACCGATTATTCCAAATTTTATTCTATCCTTGGTATTGGGGTTATTGTGTAAGCAAATGCTACATTGTTGAGTTACTTGTTTTATCATATCGTCCCACTAATGTCTGACTCGGGCTCTTATGCAGTGTGCCAGCTCCCCAATGCGTTTTATTGTGTTCTGTAAGAACTATGGGCCATGTCAAACTAGAGGGTATTACTATGTGGTTATCTTTTAAATATACTCATCCATCTGGTTTCATTTTACCTTTCAAATCTTCAATTAATTTTAAGTCTTCTTTTGTATAATTTGATATAGTTTGGATTTTACCGTCTGGTATCAAAGACAATGCCTTCACCTCAGTTATTTCAGCTGCCTGCTTAGCCTCTGCCAATCGATTTTCCAATTTCAAAATCGCTGTTCCCCTTTTGGTGTCCCTGACAATGCATGATAGCTACCTTTTCTGGTTGTTTTACAGCCTCTAACAATTTTAAAATTTCTTCAGCATACTTTGTGTTTTCACTGAGCGGTCAGCAATCCATGTTCTTTCCAAATTGCTCCATGAGCATGTACCACGCCGAATGTATATTTAGAATCTGTCCAAATATTTACCCTTTTTCCCGCTGCCAGTTCCAATGCTCTCGTGAGAGCAACTATCTCCGCCTTTTGAGCTGATGTTCCAGGGGGTAAAGGCTTAGACTCGATTACCTGCTGAGTAGTTGTTATAGCATATCCAGCTTTACGTTGTCTTTGCGTAACAAAACTGCTCCCATCCGTGAACCAAGTTTCTTCCGCATCTTCCATGGGCTCCTCCTTAAGGTCTGGTCGGCTGGAATACACAGTCTCTAGAGTTTCTAAACGATCGTGAATCACAGCTTGTGCCGGAGCATCACTAAGAAAAGAGGCTAGATTCACAATATGAATTATCACAATTTCCACGTCATCCTGTTCTACCAATATTGCTTGATATTTCAAAATCATCAATTCTTGTTTAAGTTGTTTAAAGACTTTTTGTGCTTCCCCAGTCCAGAGTAACTTTGACTGGTTAATCTTTATCAATTCACATAGAGGCTTTACCAATAGTCCATAATTATAAATCCAAAGGCGACACCAACCTGTCATTCCTAAAAAGCTTTGTAGCTCCTTTACTATTTGAGGTTCTGGAGTCCGGCAAATGACTTCCTTATGTTCAGTTCCTAGTTCTCGTTGTCCTTCCGAAATGTCAAATCCCAGATAGGTCACACTTTGTTGAGCCAGCTGGACTTTCTGTCAAGAGACTTGATATCCATTTAAACCCAGAAAATTAAGACGACTTATAGTCCATTGAATACAACTCCCTTTAGTCTCGGTAGCTATTAAGAGATCATCTACATATTGTAACAAAGCACCTTCAGTGTCCGGAGGTATCCATGTTTCAAGTTCCCTTGCTAATTGGTTTCCAAAAATAGTGGGGCTATTCTTGAATCCTTGAGGTAGTAATGTCCACGTAAGCTGCGTCTTTCTGCCTGAATCGGGATTTTCCCATTCAAAGGCGAATAGGTTTTGGCTTTCTGTGGCTAAGCCTAGGCAGAAGAAGGCATCTTTTAAATCCAGTACGGTAAACCAGACTTGACTATTCTTTAATTTAGTCAGCAAAGTATAAGGGTTTGCCACTACTGGATGTATATCCTCAGTGATTTTATTTATGGCCCTCAAATCCTGAACTAGCCTATAGCTTTTTCATCTGCCTTTTTAATTGGCAATATGGGTGCATTGGATTCTGATTCGCATTCAATCAATAATCCATACTGTAAAAATTGATCAATTATCTCTTTAATTCCTTTCCTATCTTCTATCCTCAAAGGATATTACTTAACCTTAACGGGTTTCTCTCCTGGCTTTAATTTAATAATTAAATTTTAGGATTAGGTGCTGGTTGTAGGGGCCTGTGTTTGGGGGGGGGGGGGCTTGGGACCTGCGTCTGGGGGAGGGGTGGGAGCTGCTTGTACACCTTTGGGGCCTGCATGTGTGGGGGGTCAGGGCCTGTGTCTAGCGGGCTGGGAACTGCTTGTACAATGTAGGAATCTGTTTCTGCAGGGTGGCTGGGAGCTGTTTGTACAACTTTGGGGCCAGCATCTGGGGGTGGCTGGGAGCTGCCTGTACACTGTAGGGGCCTGTGTTTGTGGGGGGCTTGGGGGCCTCCCTCGGGGGGTGGGGGGAGGGTTGGGAGCTGCTTGTATAGGGTAGGGGGCCTGCCTGGCAGGGGTTGGGAGCTGCTTGTAGAATTTGGGTCGCTGTGTCTGGGGGGGGGGGGTTGGGGCCTGTGTCTCAGGGGTGTTGGGAACTGGTTGTACACCTTTGGGTCCTGTCTCTGGGGGGGAGCTACTTGTACACTTTTGGGGTCTTTATTTGAGGGGGGTTGGGAGTTGCTCATGCATTCTAGGTGCCTCCCTTTTGAAAAGGGTTGGGGCCTGCATCTGTGGGTGGTTGGGAGCTGCTTGTACACTATAGGGGCCATGGTCTTGGAGGGGGGTCTGGGCTGTTTATACACCTCTGTGGCCTGTGTTTGGGGGGGGGGGGGGGCCTGTGCCTGGGGAAGTTGGGAGCTGTTTGTTCACTCTAGGAGCCTCCATTTGGGGGTCTTTGGGGCCTCCCTTTGAGGGGGAGGGAGTTGGGAGTTGGTTGTACACCTCCGCATCCCGTGTCTTGGGGGGGGTGGGGGGAGTGGGACCGGTCTCTGAAGGGGCGGGTTGTGAGCTGCTTGTACACCTGTGTCGGGGGGAGGGTAGGGGGGTTGGCGGGGGTCGGGTCCGGGTCTTGGGCCAGTGTCTGGGTGGAGTCCAGTTCTTGGGAGGGGGTGGTGGGGTAGGAGCTGCTTGTGGGCAGTTGGGGTCTGCATCTGGGTGTGGTTGGTGCCTGCTTCTGTTGGCAGTTTGGGGCCTGCTTGTAGACTTGTGCAGCCTGGGTTTGGGGGCTTTTCTGTAACGTTTGGGGCCTGCATTTTTGCTTTGGGATGCATCTTGAGCTTTTGAGGCCTAGCAGTAGCATTTGGGGCCTGCATCTGGGGCTTTTCTGTAGCATTTTGGTTGCGTATTTGTGATTTGGGGCCTGTATCGTGGGTTTTGCCTTTTTTGTAGTTTCCATCTTTGTGTGTGTGTGTTTCGTTGTTGGTTGTCTGGGGTTAGGGGCAGTTTGGGGTTTGGATTAAGGTCAGTGTCATTAGCGTTAGGGGGTTGATAATAAGGGTTAGGGTTGTGGTTAGAGTTGTTAGGTTTAAGGGGAATAAGGATTTCAGGGTAAGGGGATCAAGGTTGTGGGAATAAAAATGTTGTTTTTGCGCAGTTACATCCTGTAGAGGGAAGGAAGGTGGTATTGAGATGTGCTTGCAGTGATAAGACAGCTTAACAGTGTGAAATGAGTTCATCTGATTCGTGTCAATATGGAACAATGCTAGGGCCGCATGATATGATGAAAAGTCTGAGAAAACCAGAGTGGTTAATATATATAGTTCTTGTATCTTGCAAAGGAATGGTCCAGCAATTCGGGTCAATAGGGGATAAGAGAACAAAGGGGTTTCAGAATAACTGCTAACTATTACAACTGTTGCATGGGACACTATGCAAGTGTCTGCCATCCAGCCAAGATGGACAAAGGAGATGGACAAGAGAAAAGCCTGGGAGGAAGACTACGAGCCTTCAGTACGAGCGGCCCCCAGAGGGACCACCGGAGACTGATAACGCCTGCACCAGTGGGAGGGTTTGGATTCTGGGAACTAATTAGAATAACCCTGCCTTTTGTAGAAGTAGTAATGAATATGTATTAGCCTAGCAGCATAAAAACCAGCCGCCTAATGTAACTTGTGTGCGTCTTGGTGGAGCAGAGACTCCTGGCGCACCCAGCGCTGCTTGCTTACCTCTATTCATTTAATAAATTGTAAATTTCAATTGCAATCCTATTTGGGACCCAGTCATTTATTACAAGTGGGCTCTCGTCCGGGAGGGCTTTGGTTCCTGATTTCTGGTTTGATCTAGGAGAGGCACCCCCACCATTTGGTGGCTGCTGTTTGAGTCAGGTCGGAACTAATGGCATCTTAAACCTGAATAAAGGTAAGCAAAGTTTCTGATTCTTTTTTTCAGCTCCCTTGCCAGCTGCAGCACTATATTTTGCCCATAATTGTGTGTGTGAAGATCCGAACGAAGATGACGGAGTCGTAAGCATTTAAAGCGTATACCGTTCGGTTGGGTGGGGTTCGGTTGCCTGTGTGTGTAAGAGTGTGACTGAGATGGAACTTAGTTCCGAAGCGATTGTGGAGGTCTTCTAACCGCGGTTCCAATCTCCCGCGAGGGACTTGGCCGGTGAAGGACCGAAGGGATTCCTATAGGACTTGTGGGTGTGTGATAGGTCCTCGACCCCCTGCAAGACACTCTTACTAAGGTAACCAAGGGCTATGGGAATTGCCATAGTAAAATTCCTAGATGGGTCAGACAAAATCGAAGACCAGAGACCAGAAGAAAGGGAGCAAATTACCAGTCATACCACCAGAAAGTCCATTAGGAATAACGATTCGAAATTGGAATGATAGGGACCCCAGAAAAGGAAAAAGTAAATTAAAAATGGTCCAGTATTATGTGACAGAATGGCCAAAGGAGCCTTTAAGACTACATGTCTTTTGGCCTGTTTTTGGAACCTTCGAAGACTGGATTTGCCAGGCCTTAAATATCCATGTTAATTCAAAGGAAGCTTTTAGCCAGGAAGAAAGTGATTATGCAGGATTATGGATCAGGAGGACTTCACGTCCTTTTCCAGCCTCAATATTTACACTAAAAGCAGGTAAGAAATTTGAAGAACAAGAAGAACATGAAAAAGAAAAAGAAGATAAACGTGAGCCGTTGGATAAGCTACCACCTCCATATCCTAACAATCCACCCCCGGCGGCTCCCCCTCCGGTGGCTGTGGTATCGCCACCAGTACCACCGTTGCCCCAGCTTCCACCACCAACAGCACCAGAATTAGACCGACCTCCGGCCACATGCAGGAGAAGCAGGACGGAAGTATCTGAGAGGGCTTCTCTATATCCCTTAAGGGAGGTAACTGGTGTATAACTGGTGCGCGTCTTGGTGGAGCAGAGACTCCCGGCGTACCCAGCACTGTTTGCTTACCTCTATTCATTCAGTGAATTGTAAACTTTGATTGTAATCCTATTTGGGACTTTTATTTATTATAACAGACAACCTTGTAAAACGCAGACAACCAGAATCCTTACAGCAATTAGGTGGAAATCACGGCGTAAGAAACATTACCACCTCAAAGAGTAAAAACCTCAAAAGAAATGTGACTTGTAACAGGCCAGCAGCTGTGTATTTTCTGTGAAGCACCAGCTAGATTATGAACCTTGAATAGCACAGTTAAAGGGGAAACAGGGGAGGGTCGGGAGGGTCCCGGTCCTCGGCAGAAAAAAAAAGTGTATAAACTGTGTATGGAATTAGTAGGCACCCTCCTGCTTGTGGGACACCCGCCATTGTAATCTCGAATAATAATGCTACTGTACTGAGATCCTCGACTCAGCCTATGCTATTTGCTACAGATTGATTCAGGGTTTTAAGGTTTCAGGGATTGGGCACTAGGGTTGGGTTTCAGGGTAAGGGGTTTCAGGGTTTATGTTTAGGATTTTAAGGTTTTTAGGGTTGGAGTTTTAACGGTTAGGGTTTTAAGGATTTGGGGGTTAGGGTTTTAAGGGTTTCAGGGTTAGCGTGTTAGGGTATTAGAGTTTTTTGGGTTGTAGTGTTGATATGTTTTTTAGGGTTAGAGTCTTAAGGTTTTATTTTTGGTCAGTTATTTACGGTTAGGGTTTTAAGATCTTTTTTGTGTTTTGTTTTGTTTTGTTTTTTCAGGTTAGGTTCTCCAGGTCCAGGGTTTTGAGTATCCTAATTTTGGGGGTTTGGATTTTGAGCATCTTAATTTTTGGGGTTAGGCTTTTGTGTGCCCTAATTTTTTGGGATAGGCTTTCAAGCATCCTAAGTAATTGGGTTAGGGTTTTGAGCATCTTAATGTTTCCAGGATAGGGTTTGGAGCATCCTAAGTTTTCGGGAAAGGGTTTTGAGCATCTCAATGTTTCCAGGATAGGGTTTTGAGCGTCCTAAGTTTTTGGAATAGGGTTTGGAGAGTCCTAAGTTTTCTGGATAGAGTTTGGAGCGTCCTAATGTTTTCGGGATAGGGTTTTGAGCGTCCAAAGTGTTATAAGTTGCCCCCTTAATTAATTTTCATAGAGCATTGTATTAATCATAGAAAGGAATTTATTGAGTGAGCAAACATCAAGCAAAACAGCACTGGGCGGCCGGGGAGTCTCAGCTCCGCCAACGGCACGCACCTCACCCCCGCCAGAGTCCCTTTTTATTTATATTTTGCTAATTCTGGGATTACGCAGCACATCCTGGTATATTCTGCGACTGCGTGCACTGTTGCTAGGGCGTCGTCTCTGTCCCTCTGGTGGTTGTGAAGATGAAGGCCGTAGTCTTCCTCGGCGTTGTGGTTCAACTTCTTTTATTATTTGGTCATGTTGGCCCAGCGTTAGACAGGAAGGCATGTATGTCGATACACTACTTTAGCAACTTATCAGGAGATGGTTACATGAGCTTTGCAACAGTGTCTTTGTACAAAAGAGGCAACTGAGATGCAGAAGGAGAATGGGTTGGGGGGTCTATTTTTTGTTACGTTAAGCAAAAGAATTTTCATAATGTCTAGGCAAGCATTATGCAGCTCCTTACTTCAGCAGGGAGCTTTCGCAACTCCCGCTCCTCAAACAGAACTCCTTGTTTTTATAATACAAAAGACAATGAGCAAACATTTATGGTGTATTACCCTAAGTTTTTGGGTTAGGGTTTTTTGCGTCTTAATGTTTTGGGGTTAGGGTTTGGAGCGCCCTAAGTTTTTGGGCTAGGGCTTTGAGCATTCCTAACGTTTTGGGTTGGGTTTGGGTTTTGAGCATCCTAAGATTTTGGGTTGGGGGTTTTAGGCATAGGTCTTCAGGGGTTTAGTGTGGTAAATAGTTTGGGTTAGGTCTGTAGGGGTTTCGAGGTTTTTTGGATGTTAGGGCTTGAGGCTTTTTTTGTAAGGGCGGTGAGGGTTCCAGTGAGTGCTGGTAAATGCAGTTCTCGAGCACTCGGCCTGTGATTGGCCATGCTGGCTGTGCGGGGAATGCTGGTAGGTGTAGTTTTCCGGCACTGGGAGGCCATGTTGTGTGCCCAGAGCATGCCGGGAGATGTAGTTTTCGGATTCGGGACTTCCGGGAGGCCATGTTGAATGCCCAGAGCAT
>NW_028137375.1:0-5000 GCF_965140915.1 Aythya marila | reverse complement strand
AAAACGAGACAACAAAACACGTCAAAAACACCCCAAAAATAAAGGGATCACCCATAAACTGGAAGAAAATCCCCAAAAAGCACGTATCCAATCCCAAAACCACCCTAAACCTACCTGATGTTCTCCAAAACCCACAATTTACCATTTTCCACCACGATGACCAACGAGTACACAACAAAACCCAACGGAGACCCCCAAACACCTCAAAAATTTCCCAAAAAAGAACGGGACCACCCCAAGAAACAGAAGAAAACACCAAAAAACATGACTCTGCCCCAAAAGTCCCCCTAAACCTACCTGATGTTCTCCAAAAGCCACAATTTACACTTTTTCACCATGATGACCAACAAGAACCCAACTAAAACCCAACGGAGACCCCAAAACACGTCATAAACACCCCAAAAAAGAACAGGATCACCCAAAAAAAAAACAGAAGAAAAGACCAAATACCATGAATCCACCCCAAAATTCCCCTAAACCTATCTGAAGTTCTCCAAAACCCACAATTTACAATTTTCCACCACCATGACCACGGAAAACCCAAGGAACACCAACGGAGACCCCAAAACACGTCAAAAACACCCCAAAAAAGAACGGGATCACCCCCAAAAACAAAAGAAAATCCCCCAAAACCATAGATCCAATCCCAAAACCAACCTAAACCTACCTGATGTTCTCCAAAACCAACAATTTACCCTTTTCCACCATGATGACCACGGAAAACGCAATGAAACCCAATGGAGACCCCAAAACACGTCAAAAACACCCCCAAAATGAAGTGGATCACCCCACCCCAAAAAAAAAAAAAAAAAAAAAAACAGAAGAAAACCCCATATATCATGAATCCACCCCAAAAGTCCCCCTAAACCTACCTGATTTTCTCCAAAACCCACAATTTACACTTTTCCACCATGATGACCACGGAAAACCCAACGAAACCCAACGAAGAACCCAAAACACGTCAGAAACACCCCAAAAATGAATTCGATCACCCCAAAACTGGAACAAAATCCCCCAAAACCATAGATCCACCCCAAAAACGCCCTAAATCTACCTGATGTTCTTCAAAACCCACAATTTACACTTTTCCACCATGATGACCACGGAAAACCCAACGAAACCCAACGGAGAACCCAAAACACGTCAAAAACACCCCAAACAAGAACAGGATCACCCCCAAAACCAAAGAAAACCCCAAAAAGCACGGATCCAATCCCAAAACCACTCTAAACATACCTGATGTTCTCCAAATCCAAATGTCCACTCCCAACCACCATAAAACCCATTAGGAACTCAACGAAACCCAACGGAAACCCCAAAACACGTCAAAAACACCCCAAAAAAGAACTGAATCAGAAGAAAAAACACCAAAAACTATGAATTTCCCCGCAAAACCACCCTAAACTCACCTGATCTTCTTCAAAACCCACAATCCACTCCCATTTCCCTTAAGGACCAACGAGAATCCAACTAAAACCCAACGGAGACCCCAAAACAAGTCAAAAACACCCCAAACAAGAACAGGATAACCCCTAAAAAAGAAAGAAAACCCCAAAAAAACATAGATCCACCCCAAAACCACACTAAACCTACCTGATGTTCTCCAAATCCCAAAGTCCACTCCCAACAAACTTAAAACACATTAGGAAATCAACAAAACGCAACGGAAACCCCAAAACACGTCAAAAACACCACAAAAAAAAAAAAAAAAAAGCGGGATCACCCCCAAAACCGAAAGAAAACCCTAAAAGCCGTTGATCCACCCCAAAAGTCCCCCTAAACCTACCGGATGTTCTCCAATACCCACAATTTACCCGTTTTCACCATGATGAACAACAAGAACCCAACAAAAACCAACGGAGACCCCAAAACACGTCAAAAACACCCCAAAAATAAAGGGATCACCCATAAACTGGAAGAAAATCCCCAAAAAGCACGGATCCAATCCCAAAACCACCCTAAACCTACCTGATGTTCTCCAAAACCCACAATTTACCATTTTCCACCACGATGACCAACGAGTACACAACAAAACCCAACGGAGACCCCCAAACACCTCAAAAATTTCCCAAAAAAGAACGGGACCACCCCAAGAAACAGAAGAAAACACCAAAAAACATGACTCTGCCCCAAAAGTCCCCCTAAACCTACCTGATGTTCTCCAAAAGCCACAATTTACACTTTTTCACCATGATGACCAACAAGAACCCAACTAAAACCCAACGGAGACCCCAAAACACGTCATAAACACCCCAAAAAAGAACAGGATCACCCAAAAAAAAAACAGAAGAAAAGACCAAATACCATGAATCCACCCCAAAATTCCCCTAAACCTATCTGAAGTTCTCCAAAACACACAATTTACAATTTTCCACCACCATGACCACGGAAAACCCAAGGAACACCAACGGAGACCCCAAAACACGTCAAAAACACCCCAAAAAAGAACGGGATCACCCCCAAAAACAAAAGAAAATCCCCCAAAACCATAGATCCAATCCCAAAACCAACCTAAACCTACCTGATGTTCTCCAAAACCAACAATTTACCCTTTTCCACCATGATGACCACGGAAAACGCAATGAAACCCAATGGAGACCCCAAAACACGTCAAAAACACCCCCAAAATGAAGTGGATCACCCCACCCCAAAAAAAAAAAAAAAAAAAAAAAACAGAAGAAAACCCCATATATCATGAATCCACCCCAAAAGTCCCCCTAAACCTACCTGATTTTCTCCAAAACCCACAATTTACACTTTTCCACCATGATGACAACGGAAAACCCAACGAAACCCAACGAAGAACCCAAAACACGTCAGAAACACCCCAAAAATGAATTCGATCACCCCAAAACTGGAACAAAATCCCCCAAAACCATAGATCCACCCCAAAAACGCCCTAAATCTACCTGATGTTCTTCAAAACCCACAATTTACACTTTTCCACCATGATGACCACGGAAAACCCAACGAAACCCAACGGAGAACCCAAAACACGTCAAAAACACCCCAAACAAGAACAGGATCACCCCCAAAACCAAAGAAAACCCCAAAAAGCACGGATCCAATCCCAAAACCACTCTAAACATACCTGATGTTCTCCAAATCCAAATGTCCACTCCCAACCACCATAAAACCCATTAGGAACTCAACGAAACCCAACGGAAACCCCAAAACACGTCAAAAACACCCCAAAAAAGAACTGAATCAGAAGAAAAAACACCAAAAACTATGAATTTCCCCGCAAAACCACCCTAAACTCACCTGATCTTCTTCAAAACCCACAATCCACTCCCATTTCCCTTAAGGACCAACGAGAATCCAACTAAAACCCAACGGAGACCCCAAAACAAGTCAAAAACACCCCAAACAAGAACAGGATAACCCCTAAAAAAGAAAGAAAACCCCAAAAAAACATAGATCCACCCCAAAACCACACTAAACCTACCTGATGTTCTCCAAATCCCAAAGTCCACTCCCAACAAACTTAAAACACATTAGGAAATCAACAAAACGCAACGGAAACCCCAAAACACGTCAAAAACACCACAAAAAAAAAAAAAAAAAAAAGCGGGATCACCCCCAAAACCGAAAGAAAACCCTAAAAGCCGTTGATCCACCCCAAAAGTCCCCCTAAACCTACCGGATGTTCTCCAATACCCACAATTTACCCGTTTTCACCATGATGAACAACAAGAACCCAACAAAAACTAACGGAGACCCCAAAACACGTCAAAAACACCCCAAAAAAGAACTGAATCAGAAGAAAAAAAAACAAAAACTATGTATTTCCCCGCAAAACCACCCTAAACTCACCTGATCTTCTTCAAAACCCACAATCCACTCCCATTTCCCTTAAGGACCAACGAGAATCCAACTAAAACCCAACGGAGACCCCAAAACAAGTCAAAAACACCCCAAACAAGAACAGGATAACCCCTAAAAAAGAAAGAAAACCCCAAAAAAACATAGATCCATCCCAAAACCACACTAAACCTACCTGATTTTCTCCAAAACACGCAAGTTAAACTTTTCCAACATGATGAAAAACAAGAACCCAACAAAACCCAACAGAGACCCCAAAACATGTCAAAAACACCCCAAAAAAGAACGGGATCACCCCCAAAACTGGAAGAAAATTCCCCCCCCAAAAATTTACAATTTTCACCATGATGACCAACATGAACCAAACGAAAACCCAAAAGGAGACACCAAAACACGTCAAAAACACCCCAAAAAAGAAAGGGATCACCCATAAACTGGAAGAAAATCCCCGAAAAGCACAGATCCAATCCCAAAACCAGCCTAAACCTACCTGATGTTCTCCAAAACCCACAAATTTACCCTTTTCCACCATGATGACCGTGGAAAACCCAACGAAACCCAATGGAGACAAAAAACATGTCAAAAAAAAAAAAAAACAAAAAAACCAAAAAAGAACAGGATCTCCCCCAAAAACAGAAGAAAAACCCAAATGCCAGAGATCCACCCCAAAAGTCCCCCTAAGCCTACTTGATGTTCTCCAAAACCCACAATTTACCCTTTTTCACAATGATGACCAACGAGAACCCAAAAAAACCCAACGGACAACCCCAAAACACGTCAAAAACACCCCAAAAAAGAACAGGATCACCCCAAAAACCAGAAGAAAAGACCAAATACCATGAATCCACCCCAAAATTCCCCTAAACCTACCTGAAGTTCTCCAAAACCCACAATTTACAATTTTCCACCACCATGACCACGGAAAACCCAAGGAATACCAACGGAGACCCCAAAACACGTCAAAGACACCCCAAAAAAGAACGGGATCACCCCCAAAAACAAAAGAAAATCCCCCAAAACCATAGATCCAATCCCAAAACCAACCTAAACCTACCTGATGTTCTCCAAAACCAACAATTTACCCTTTTCCACCATGATGACCACGGAAAACGCAACGAAACCCAATGGAGACCCCAAAACACGTCAAAAACACCCCCAAAATGAATTGGATCACC
>NW_028137376.1:92500-95000 GCF_965140915.1 Aythya marila | reverse complement strand
TAACCCTAACCCTAACCCTAACCCTAACCCTAACCCTAACCCTAAACCTAACCCTAACCCTAACCCTAACTCTAACCCTAAACCTAACCCTAACCCTAACCCTAACCGTAACCCTAACCCTAACCCTAACCCTAACCCTAAACCTAACCCTAACCCTAACCCTAACCCTAACCCTAACCCTAACCATAACCCTAACCCTAACCATAACCCTAACCCGAAGAGAACCCTAATTCTAACCCTAAACCTAACCCTAAACCTAACCCTAACTCTAACCCAAACCCTTACCCTAACCCTAACACTAACCCTAATCCTAACCATAACCCTAACCCTAAGAGAACCCTAACCCTAACCCTAACACTAAACCTAACCCTAAACGTAACCCTAACCCTAACCCTTACCCTAACCCTAACACTAACCCTAGACCTAACCCTAAGAGAACACTAACCCTAACCCTAACCCTAACCCTAACTCTAAACCTAAGAGAACAATAACCCTAACCCTAATCCTAACTCTAATCCTAACCCTAACTCTAACCCAAACACTTACCCTAACCCTAACCCTAACATTAACCCTAACTCTAACCCTAACCCTAAGAGAACACTAACCCTAACCCTAAACCTAACCCTAACCCTAACCCTAACCCTAACCCTAACCCTAACCCTAACCCTAACCCTAAACCTAACCCTAACCCTAACCCCTAACCCTAACCCTAACCCTAACCCTAACCCTAACCCTAACCCTAACCCTAAACCTAACCCTAACCCTAACCCTAACCCTAACCCTAAGAGAACCCTAACCCTAACCCTAACCCTAACCCTAACCCTAACCCTAACCCTAACCGTAACCCTAACCCTAACCCTAACCCTAACCCTAACCCTAACCCTAACCCTAACCCTAACCCTAATCCTAACCCTTACCCTAACCCTAACCCTAACCCTAAACCTAAGGGAAACCTAACCCTAAACCTAACCCTAACGCTAACCCTAACCATAACCCTAACCCTAACCCTAACCCTAATAGAACACTAAACCTAACCCTAAACCTTTCCCTAACCCTAACCCTAACCCTAACCCTAACCCTAACCCTAACCTTAACCCTAACCCTAACCCTAACCCTAACCCTAACCCTAAACCTAACCCTAACCCTAACCCTAACCCTAACCCTAACCCTATCCCTAACCCTAACCCTAACCCTAACCGTAACCCTAACCCTAACCCTAACCCTAACCCTAACCCTAACCCTAATCCTAACCCTAATCCTACCCATAACCCTACCCCTAACCCTAAGAGAACACTAACTCTAACCCTAACCCTAACCCTAACCCTAACCCTAACCCTAACCCTAACCATAACCCTAACCCTAACCCTAACCCTAACCTTAACCCTAACCCTAACCCTAACCCTAACCCTAAACCTAACCTGAAGAGAACCCTAACACAAACCGTAACCCTAACCATAACCCTAACCCTAAGAGAACACTAACCGTAACCCTAACCCTAATCCTAACCCTAACCCTAACCCTAAGAGAACAATAACCCTAACCCTAACCATAACCCTAACCCTAACCCTAACCGTAACCCTAAGCCGAAGAGAACCCTAATTCTAACCCTAAACCTAACCCTAAACCTAACCCTAACTGTATCCCAAACCCTTACCCTAACCCTAACCCTAACCCTAACCCTAACCCTAACCCTAACCCTAACCCTAACGCTACACCTAACCATTACCCTAACACTAACCCTAACCCTAAACCTAACCCTTGCCATAACCCGACCCCTAATGAAACCCTAACCCTAAGCCTAACGCTAACCCTCACAAAACCCTAATCCTAACAATAACCCTAAACCTAACCCTAACCATAACCCTAACCCTTACCCTAAAACTAACCCTAACCGTAAGAGAACACTATCCCTAACCCTAAACCTATCCCTAACTCTAACCGTAACCCTAACCCTAACCCTAACCCTAACCCTAACCCTAACCCTAACCCTAACCCTAACCCTAACCCTAACCCTAACCCTAACCCTAACCCTAACCCTAACCCTAACCCTAAGAGAACCCTAATCCTAACCCTAAACCTAACCCTAACCCTAACGGTAACCCTAACCCTAACGGTAACGCTAATGGTAACCCTAACCGTAACCCTAACCCTATCCCTAACCCTTACCCTAACCCTAACCCTAGCCCTAACCCTAACCCTAAACCTAACCATAACCCTAACCCTAACCCTAACCCTAACCCTAACCCTAACCCTAACCCTAACCCTAAGCCGAAGAGAACCCTAACCCTAACCCTAACCCTAACCATAACCCTAACCATAACCCTAAGAGAACACTAACTAAAACCCTAACACTAACCCTAACCCTAACCCTAACCCTAACCCTAACCCTAACCCTAACCCTAAACCTAAACCTAACCCTAACCCTAACCCTAACCCTAACACTAACCCTAACCCTAGCCCTAACCCTAACCCTAACCCTAACCCTAAACCTAACCCTAAG
>NW_028137376.1:50000-60000 GCF_965140915.1 Aythya marila | reverse complement strand
AGCTCCTGCAGCTGCTCCAGTCCCAGTTCCTGTAGTCGCTCCAGTTCCAGCTCCGGCCGCTACTCCAGTCCCAGTTCCTGCAACTGCTCCAGTCCCAGCTCCTGAAGCTGCTCCAGCTCCAGCTCCTGAAGCCGCTCCAGCTCCAGCTCCTGCAGCTGCTCCAGTCCCAGTTCCTGCAGTCGCTCCAGTTCCAGCTCCGGCCGCTACTCCAGTCCCAGTTCCTGCAACTGCTCCAGTCCCAGCTCCTGAAGCCGCTCCAGCTCCAGCTCCTGAAGCCGCTCCAGCTCCAGCTCCTACTGCTGCTCCAGTCCCAGCTCCTGCAACTGCTCCAGCTCCAGCTCCAGCTCCTGTAGCCGCTACAGCTCCGGTTCCTGCAACTGCTCCAGCTCCTGTAGCCGCTCCAGCTCCTGTGGCCGTGTCAGAGAAACGAGCTGTAGCAGTGCAAGTTGACCCTGCAGAGGGCATTCCAACCCCTGTGGCAGACCCTGTAACAAAGTCAGAGAAACGAGCAGTAGCAGTGCAAGCTGCCCCTGTAGAGAAGGTGAAAATATGGTATAGAAATTCAAGTCGTTTAGAACGCAGAGAGTCTTCTGCCAATCCAGGTAAGGCTTCTGCCAAAACTAAGTATAGAGATGACGAAGATGATGACGACGCTGGGCCGTCAAGGATTCAGGAGGAGGAAGATGAGGATGCCGAAAGAGCAACAGTAACTACCCGAAGCCTAAACGAGCGTGAGCTACGAGATGTGCGAAAAGATTTTGGTCGCTGTATAGGTGAGCAGCTTGTCACCTGGCTGCTCCGGTGCTGGGACTCTGGAGCCAATTGTGTGGAATTAGACGGCAGGGAAGCCAAGCGGCTGGGATCCCTTGCTCGAGACGCCGGCATTGACAAAGCAATTGCAGATGGAGCACGACCCACCAGCCTCTGGAGGCGTCTCCTCTCAGCTGTGAGGGAAAGGTATCCCTTCAAGGAAGATATTTTATGTCTACCAGGCAAGTGGACCACTATGGAGAAGGGAATCCAGTACCTGAGGGAATTAGCCGTACGGGAAGTGATTTATGAGGATCCAGACCTCAAACAAACATCCACAGATCCAGATGAAGTCAAGTGTACACGACCCATGTGGCGGAAGTTTGTACGGAGTGCACCATCATCATATGCCAGCTCATTGGCAATAATGGCCTGGAAAGAGGATGAGGAACCCACAGTGGGTGAAGCGGCTAAACAACTCCGGCAGTACGAAGAAAGTCTCTCCTCTTCCTTACAGGCCTGCGTCTCAGCTGTGGAGAAACTTTCTGAAAAGGTTCACCAACTTGAAGAGAATCTATTGTCCTCCCCACCTGAACCAACCAGTGCCCACCGACCAAAGGAGAACACTTGGGAGAAACTTTCTGAAAAGGTTCACCAACTTGAAGAGAGATTATTCTCCTTCGCACCTGTACAAAGCAGTGTCTCAGCTGTCAGGGGTAGGCGTTCACCCACACAAGGAAGACGATATGGTGGGTACTCACCCCGTGCCACCCTGTGGTTTTACTTACGAGACCATGGAGAGGACATGAGAAAGTGGGATGGAAAATCTACCGCGACCCTAGAGGCACGGGTACGTGAGTTGCAAAAGAAAACAATCAGGAAAAAGGGATTCTCCGAAAAGTTTGCTGCTCCAACTTCCAGCAGACAGTCCTTCAAACACAGAAACGAGGAAGATTCTGACCAGGATTAGGGGGGCCCTGCCTCCAGCCAGGGGGAGGAAAGGGACAATCGAGTTTATTGGACTGTGTGGATTCGATGGCCTGGCACATCACGCGCACAGAAGTATAAGGCTTTAGTAGACACCGGTGCACAATGTACTATAATGCCATCGAGCTATAAAGGACCAGAGCCCATCTATATTTGTGGAGTGACAGGGGGATCTCAGCAGTTGACTGTATTGGAGGCTGAAGTGAGTCTGACTGGGAATGAGTGGGAAAAGCACCGCATTGTGACTGGTCCGGATGCTCCATGTATCCTTGGCATAGACTATCTTAGAAGAGGATACTGCAAGGACCCAAAAGGGTTCCGGTGGGCTTTTGGTATTGCTGCCTTAGAGACAGAGGGCATTAAACAATTATCTACCTTGCCTGGTCTCTCAGAGGACCCCTCTGTTGTGGGGTTGCTGAGGGTCGAAGAACAGCAAGTGCCAATTGCTACCACAACTGTGCACCGGCGGCAATATCGCACCAACCGAGACTCCCTGATTCCCATCCATAAGCTAATTCGTCAATTGGAGAGCCAAGGAGTGATCAGCAAGACTCATTCACCTTTCAATAGTCCCATATGGCCAGTGCGAAAGTCTAATGGCGAGTGGAGACTAACAGTGGACTATCGCGGCCTGAACGAAGTCACGCCACCACTGAGTGCTGCAGTGCCGGACATGCTGGAACTTCAGTATGAACTTGAATCGAAGGCAGCCAAGTGGTACGCCACAATTGATATCGCTAATGCATTTTTCTCCATCCCTCTAGCAGCAGAGTGCAGGCCACAATTTGCTTTCACTTGGAGGGGAGTCCAATATACTTGGAATAGGCTGCCCCAGGGGTGGAAACACAGCCCTACCATTTGCCATGGGCTGATCCAGTCTGCACTAGAGCAGGGGGAAGCTCCCGAACACCTGCAGTACATCGATGACATTATTGTGTGGGGTGACACAGCAGAGGAAGTTTTCGAGAAAGGGAAGAAAATAGTCCAAATCCTTCTGAAAGCCGGTTTTGCCATAAAACAAAATAAAGTCAAAGGACCTGCACGGGAGATCCAGTTTTTAGGAATAAAATGGCAAGATGGACGTCGTCAAATCCCAATGGATGTGATCAACAAAATAACAGCTATGTCTCCACCAACTAACAAAAAAGAAACACAGACTTTCCTAGGTGTTGTGGGGTTTTGGAGAATGCACATCCCAAATTACAGTCTGATTGTAAACCCACTCTACCAAGTAACTCGTAAGAAGAATGAGTTTGAATGGGGCCCTGAACAACGACAAGCCTTTGAACAAATCAAGCAGGAAATAGTCCATGCAGTAGCCCTTGGGCCAGTTCGAACAGGACCAGATGTAAAGAATGTGCTCTACACTGCAGCCGGGGAGAACGGCCCCACCTGGAGCCTCTGGCAGAAAGACCCTGGGGAAACTCGAGGTCGGCCTCTGGGGTTTTGGAGTCGGGGATACAGAGGATCTGAGGCCCGCTATACTCCAACTGAAAAGGACCTGGATTGGCAGCATAAAGGTGAATTATTTATAGCCCGATGGGCCCATGACACCTCAGGCCATCAAGGTAGAGATGCAACATACAGATGGGCTCGTGATCGAGGGGTGGACTTAACCATGGACGCTATAGCACAGGTTATTCATGACTGTGAAACATGTGCTGCAATCAAGCAAGCCAAACGGTCAAAGCCTCTTTGGTATGGAGGACGATGGCTGAAATATAAATATGGAGAGGCCTGGCAGATTGATTACATCACACTCCCTCAAACTCGCAATGGCAAGCGCCACGTACTTACAATGGTGGAAGCAACCACCGGATGGCTGGAAACATATCCTGTGCCTCATGCTACCGCCCGGAACACCATCCTGGGCCTTGAAAAGCAAGTCCTATGGCGACATGGCACCCCAGAAAGAATAGAATCAGACAATGGGACTCACTTCCGAAACAACCTTATAGACACTTGGGCCAAAGAACATGGTATTGAATGGGTGTATCACATCCCCTATCATGCACCAGCCTCCGGGAAAGTTGAACGATACAATGGCCTGTTAAAGACTACCTTGAAAGCAATGGGCGCTGGGACGTTCAAAAACTGGGATACGCATTTGGCAAAGGCCACCTGGTTAGTCAATACTAGGGGATCTGCCAACCGAGCTGGACCTGCCCAATCAAACCTGTTACGTACTGTAGATGGGGATAAAGTTCCTGTAGTGCATGTAAAAAATATGCTGGGTAAAACAGTCTGGGCTACTCCTGCCTCAGGAAAAGGCAAACCTATTCGTGGAATTGTTTTCGCTCAGGGACCTGGATATACTTGGTGGGTGATGCAAAAGAACGGAGAGGTCCGGTGTGTACCTCAAGGAGATTTAATACTGGGTGAGAATAGCCCATGAACTGAATTGCACCATGTTAAATAGTATATTATACTGTATGTTATCACTACCATGATTACTATAGGTGACTAATTAGAATGTATGGAAAAGAGTGTAACCTGAGCATGACATAAATGGTATGGAATAAGGGGTGGATAGATGTCCTGGTTTCAGTTAGCACAGAATTAATTTTCTTCCTAGTAGCTGGTGGAATGCTGTGTTTTGGCTTAGAATGAGAAGAGTGCTGATAACACCCCGATGCTTTAATTGTTGCAGAGCAGTGCTTATACTAAGCCAAGGACATCTCAGCCTTTGCTCTGTCCTGCCAACGGGCAGGCTGGGGGGTGCAGTAAGAGCTGGGAGGGGACAGACCCAGGACAGGTGACCCAAACTAGCCAAAGGGGTATTCCATACCATCTGACGTCATGCTAAACAATATATAGGGGTGGCTAGCCGGGGGGAGGGGGCCGGACTGCTCGGGGTTAGGCTGGGCATCGGTCAGCGGGTGGTGAGCAATTGCATTGTGCATCACTTGTTTGTACATACTATTATTACTTTCGTATTATCACCATTGTATCATCATTATTATTATTGTTATTATTATTTTTGTTATTTTTTTTCCCTGTCTTATTAAACTGTCTTTATCTCAACTCACGGGCTTCACTTTCCATTTCTCTCCCCCGTCCCAGAGAGGGAGGGGGGAGGGTGAGCGAACGGCTGCGTGGTGTTTAGCTGCCGGTCGGGTTAAACCACGACACCCAAACACTTACCCTAACCCTAACCCTAACCTTAACCCTAACCCTAACCATAACCCTAACCCTAAGAGAACACTCACACTAACGCTAACACTAAACCTAATCCTAACCCTAACCCTAAGAGAACCCTAACCGTAACCCTAACCCTCACCCTAACATTAAACCTAACCCTAAGAGAACCCTAATCCTAACCCTAAACCTAACCCTAAACCTAACCCTAACTCTAACCCAAACCCTTACCCTAACCCTAACCCTAACCCTAACCCTAACCCTAACCCTAACCCAAACCCTAAGAGAACACTAACACTAACCCTAACCCTAACCCTTATCCTAACCATAACCCTAACCCTAACCCTAAGAGAACCCTAACCCTAACCCTAGCCCTAACACTAACCCTAAACCTAACCCTAACCCTTACTCTAACCCTAACCCTAACCCTAACCCTAACCCTAACCCTAACCCTAACCCTAACACTAACCCTAACCCTAAACCTAACCCTAAACCTAACGGTAACCCTAACCCTTACCCTAACCCTAACCCTAACCCTAACCCTAACCCTAACCCTAACCCTAACCCTAACCCTAACCCTAACCCTAACCCTAACCCTAACCCTAACCCTAACCAGAAGAGAAACCTAACCCTAACCCTAACCATAACCCTAACCCTAACCCTAAGAGAACACTAGCTCAAACCCTAACCCTAACCCTAACCCTAACCCTAACCCTAACCCTAACCCTAACGCTAACCCTAACCCTAACCCTAACCCTAACCCTAACCCTAACCCTAACCCTAACCCTTAGAGAACCCTAACCCTAACCCTAACCCTAACCCTAACCCTAACCCTAACCCTAACCCTAACCCTAACCCTAACCCTAACCGTAACCCTAACCCTAACCCTAACCCTAACCCGAACCCTAAGAGAACACTAACCATAACTCTAACCCTAACGCTAACCCTTACACTAACCCTAACCCTAACCCTAACCCAAACCCTAACCCTAAGAGAACACTAACACTAACCCTAACCCTAAACCTAAGAGAACACTAACACTAACCCTAACCCTAACCCTAACCCTAAGAGAACACTAACCCTAACCGTAACCCTAATACTAACCGTAACCCTAACCCTAACCCTAACCCAAACCCTAACCCTAAGAGAACCCTAACCCTAACCCTAACCCTAACCCTAACCCTAACCCTAACCCCAACCCTAACCCTAACCCTAACCCTAACCCTAACCCTAAACCTAACCCTAACCCTAATCCTAACCCTAACCCTAGCTATAACCCTAACCCTAAGGGAACACTAACCCTAACCGTAACCCTAATCCTAACCCTAAACCTAACCCTAACCCTAACCCTAACCCTAACCCTAACCCTAACCCTAACCCTAACCCTAACCCTAACCCTAACCCTAACCCTAACCCTAACCCTAACGCTAACCCTAACCATAACCCTAACCCTAACCCTAACCCTAACCCTAACCCTAACCCTTACCCTAAACCTAAGCCTAACCCTAAACCTAACCCTAACCCTAACCCTAACCCTAACCCTAACCCTAACCCTAACCCTTAGAGAACACTGTCCCTAACCCTAAACCTATCCCTAACCCTAACCGTAACCCTAACCCTAACCGTAACCCTAACCCTAACCCTAACCCTAACCCTAACCCTAAACCTAAGCCTAACCCTAACCCTAACCCTAACCCTAACCCTAACCCTAACCCTAACGGTAACCCTAACCCTAACCCTAACTCTAACCCTAAACCTAACCCTAACCCTAACAGTAACCCTAACCCTAACCGTAACACTAAACCTAACCCTAACCCTAACCATAAGAGAACACTGATCCTAACCCTAACCCTAACCCTAACCCTAACACTAACCCTAACCCTATCCCTAATCCTAACCCTAACTCCAACCCAAACTCTTACCCTAACCCTAACCTTAACCCTAACCCTTACCCTAACCCTAACCCTAAGAGAACACTCACACTAACCCTAACACTAAACCTAATCCTAACCCTAACCCTAACCCTAACCCTAACCCTAACCCTAACCCTAAGAGAACACTAACCCTAACACTAACCCTAAACCTAATCCTAACTCTAACTCAAACCATTACCCTAACCCTAACCCTAACCATAACCCTAACCCTTACCCTAACCCTAACCCTAACACTAACCCTAAACTTAACCCTAACTCTAAGAGAACACTAACCCTAACCCTAACCCTAACTCTAACCCTAACCCTAAACCTATCCCTAACCCTAACCCTAACCCTAACACTAAAACGCTAACCCTAACCCCAACCCTAACCCTAACCATAACCCTAACCCTAACCCTAACCCTAACCCTAACCCTAAGAGAACCCTTACCCTAACCCTAACCCTAACCCTAACCCTAACCCTAACCCTAACCCTAACCCTAAGAGAAACCTAATCCTAACCCTAAACCTAAACCTAAACCTAACCCTAACTCTAACCAAAACCCTTACCCTAACCCTAACCCTAACCCAAACCCTAACCCTAAACCTAACCCTAACCCTAACCCTAACCCTAACCCTAAGAGAACACTAACACTAACCCTAACACTAAACCTAATCCTAACCCTAACCCTAAACCTAAGAGAACCCTAACCCTAACCCTAAACCTAACCCTAACCCTAACCCTAACCCTAACACTAACCCTAAGAGAAACCTAATCCTAACCCTAAACCTAAACCTAAACCTAACCCTAACTCTAACCAAAACCCTTACCCTAACCCTAACCCTAACCCAAACCCTAACCCTAACCCTAACCGTAACCCTAACCCTAACCCTAACCCTAACCCAAAGAGAACACTAACACTAACCCTAACACTAAACCTAATCCTAACCCTAACCCTAAACCTAAGAGAACCCTAACCCTAACCCTAATCCTAACCGTAACCCTAACCCTAACCCTAACCCTAACCCTAACCCTAACCCTAACCCTAAACCTAACCCTAACCCTAACCCTAAACCTAACCCTAACCCTAACCCTAACGCTAACCCTAACCGTAACCCTAACCCTAAACCTAACCCTAACCCTAACCCTAACCCTAACCCTAAGACAACCCTAACCCTAACCCTAACCCTAACCCTAACCCTAACCCTAACCCTATCCCTAACCCTAACACTAACCCTAACCCTAACCCTAACCCTAACCCTAAGAGAACCCTAACCCTAACCCTAACCCTAACCCTAACCCTAACCCTAACCCTAACCCTAACCCTAAGAGAACCCTAACCCTAACCCTAACCCTAACCCTAACCCTAACCCTAACCCTAACCCTAACCCTAACCCTAACCCTAACCCTAACCCTAACCCTAACGCTACACCTAAGCATTACACTAAACCTAACCCTAACCCTACCCTAACCCTTGCCATAACCCGACCCCTAATAAAACCCTAACCCTAAGCCTAACCCTAACCCTAACCCTAACCCTAACCCTAAACCTAACCCTAACCCTAAGAGAACACTATCCCTAACCCTATCCCTAACCCTAACCCTATCCATAACCCTAACCCTAACCATAAACCTAACCCTTACCCTAACCCTAACCCTAACCCTAACCCGAACCCTAACACTAACCCTAACCCTAACCCTAACCCTAACCCTAACCCTAACCCTAACCCTAACCCTAACCCTAACCCTAACCCTAACCCTAACCCTTGCCCTAACCCTAAGAGAACACTAACTCTAACCCTAAACCTAACCCTAACCCTAACCCTAATCCTAACCCTAACCATAACCCTAACCCTAACCCTAACCCTAACCCTAACCCTAACCCTAACCCTAACTCTAACCCTAACTCTAACCCTAAGGGAACCCTAACCCTAACACTAATCCTAACCCGAACCCTAACCCTAACGGTAACCCTAACCGTAAAACTAACCCTAACCCTAAACCTAAACCTTACCCTAACCCTAACCCTTACCCTAAACCTAACCCTAACCGTACGAGAACACTATCCCTAACCCTAACCCTATCCCTAACCCTAACCATAACCCTACTCTAACCCTAACCCTAACCCTAACCCTAACCCTATCCGTAATCCTAAGAGAACACTAACCCTAATCCTAACCCTAACCCTAACCCTAACCCTAACCCTAACCCTAACCCTAACCCTAACCCTAACCCTAACCCTAACCCTAACCCTAACCCTAACCCTAATCCTAAGAGAACACTAACCCTAACCCTAATCCTAACACTAAAAGAACCCCAAACCTAACCCTAAAACTAACCCGAACCCTAACCCTAACCCTAACCCTAAACCTAACCCTAACCCTAACCCTAACCCTAACCCTAACCCTAACCCTAACCCTAAACTTAACCCTAACCCTAAGAGAACACTAACCCTAACCCTAACCCTAAGAGAACCCTAACTCTAACCCTAACCATAACCCTAACCCTTACCCTAACCCTAAACCTAAACCTAAGAGATCAGTAACCCTAAAACTAACCCCAACCCTTAGAGAAACCTAAACCTAACCCTAACCCTAACCCTAACCCTAACCCTAAACCTAACCCTAACCCTAACCCTTACACTAACCCTAAACCTAAACCTAACACTAACCCTAACTCTAACCCTAACTGTAACCCTAACACTAACTCTAATAGAACACTAACCCTAACCCTAAAACTAACCATAACACTGACCTTAATTCTAACCCTAACCCTAACCCTAACCCTAAACCTAAGCGTAAACCTTACACTACCCCTAACGCTAAACCTAACCCTAACCATAACCCTAACCCTAAGAGAACACTAATCCTAAACCTAACCCTAATCCTAACCCTAACCCTAAACCTAACCCTAAGAGAACACTAACCCTAACCCTAACCCTAACCCGAACCCTAAACCTAACCCTAACCCTACCCCTAACCCTAAGAGAACCCTAACCCTTACCCTAACACTAACCCTAACCCTAATCCTAACCCTAACCCTAACACTAACCCTAACGCTAACCCTAACCCTAACCCTAACACTAACCCTAACCCTAAGAGAACCCTAACCCTAACCCTAACCGTAACCCTAACCCTAACCCTAACCATAACCATAACCCTAACCCTAGGAGAACATTAACATTAACCCTAAACCTCAACCTAAACCTAAC
>NW_028137376.1:17500-20000 GCF_965140915.1 Aythya marila | reverse complement strand
CCTAACCCTTACCCTAACTCTAACCCTAAGAGAACCCTAACCCTAACCCTAACTCTAACCCTAAGAGAACCCTAACCCTAACCCTAACCCTAAACCTAAACCTAAGCCTAACTCTAACCCAAACCCTTACCCTAACCCTAACCCTAACCCTAACCCTAAGAGAACACTAACACTAACCCTAACACTAAACCTAATCCTAACCATAACCCTAAGAGAACCCTAACCCTAACCCTTACCCTAACCGTAACCCTAAACCTAACCCTAACCCTAACCCTACCCCTAACCCTAACCCTAACCCTAACCATAACCCTAACCCTAACCCTAACCCTAACCCTAACCCTAACCCTAAGAGAACGCTAACCCTAAACCTAACCCTAACCCTAACCGTAACCCTATCCCTAACCCTAACCCTAAGCCTAACCCTAACCCTAACCCTAACCCTAAGAGAACCCTAACCCTAACCCTAACCCTAACCCTAACCCTAACCCTAACCCTAACCCTAACCCTAACCCTAACCCTAACCCTAACCCTAACCCTAACCCTAACCCTAACCCTAACCCTAACCCTAAACCATAACCCTAAACCTAACCCTAACTCTAACCCTAACCCTAACCCTAACGCTACACCTAAGCATTACACTAACCCTAACCCTAACCCTAAACCTAACCCTTGCCATAACCCGACACCTAATAAAAACCTAACCCTAACGATAACGCTAACCCTCAGAAAAACCTAATCCTAACCCTAACCCTAACCCTAACCCTAACCCTAACACTAACTTTTACCCTAAACCTAACCCTAACCCTAAGAGAACACTATACCTAACCCTATCCCTAACCCTAACCCTAACCATAAACCTAACCCTATCCCTAACGCTAACCCTAACCCTAACCCTAACCCTAACCCTAACCCTAAGAGAAACCAAACCCTAACCCTAACCCTAATCCTAACCCTAACCCTAACCCTAACCCGAAGAGAACCCTAATCCTAACCTTAAACCTAACCCTAAACCTAACCCTAACTCTAACCCAAACCCTTACCCTAACCCTAACCCTAACCCTAAGCCTAACCCTAACCCTAACCCTAACCCTAACCCTAACCCTAACCCTAACCCTAACCCTAAGAGAACACTAACACTAACCCTAAACCTAACCCTTATCCTAACCATAAATCTAACCCTAACCCTAAGAGAACCCTAATCCTAACCCTAGCCCTAACACTAAACCTAAACCTAACCCTAACCCTAACCCTTACCCTAACCCTAACCCTAACCGTAACCCTAACCCTAACCCTAAGAGAACACTAACCCTAACCCTAACCCTAACCCTTACCCTAACTCTAACCCTAAGAGAACCCTAACCCTAACCCTAACCCTAACCCTAACGCTAAGCCTAACTCTAACCCAAACCCTTACCCTAACCCTAACCCTAACCCTAACCCTAACCATAACCCTAAGAGAACACTAACACTAACCCTAACACTAAACCTAATCCTACCCCTAACCCTAACCCTAAGAGAACCCTAACCCTAACCCTAACCCTAACCGTAACCCTAACCCTAACCCTAACCCTAACCCTAACCCTAACCCTAACCCTAACCCTAACCCTAACCCTAACCCTAACCCTAACCCTTACCCTAACCCTAACCCTAACCCTAACCCTAACCCTAACCCTAACCCTAACCCTAAGAGAACACTAACCCTAACCCTAACCCTAACCCTAACCCTAACCCTAACCGTAACCCTATCCCTAACCCTAACACTAACCCTAACCCTAACCCTAACCCTAACCCTAAGAGAACAATAACCCTAACCCTAACCCTAACCCTAACCCTAACCCTAACCCTAACCCTAAGAGAACTTTAACACTAACCCTAAACCAAACCCTAACCCTAACCCTTACCCTAACCCTAACCCTAACCGTAACCCTAACCCTAACCCTAAGAGAACACTAACCCTAACCCTAACCCTAACCCTTACCCTAACTCTAACCCTAAGAGAACCCTAACCCTAACCCTAACTCTAACCCTAAGAGAACCCTAACCCTAACCCTAACCCTAAACCTAAACCTAAGCCTAACTCTAACCCAAACCCTTACCCTAACCCTAACCCTAACCCTAACCCTAACCCTAAGAGAACACTAACACTAACCCTAACACTAAACCTAATCCTAACCATAACCCTAAGAGAACCCTAACCCTAACCCTTACCCTAACCGTAACCCTAAACCTAACCCTAACCCTAACCCTAACCCTAACCCTAACCCTAACCCTAACCCTAACCCTAACCCTAACCATAACCCTAACCCTAACCCTAACCCTAACCCTAACCCTTACACTAACCCTAACCCTAACCCTAACCCTAACCCTAACCCTAACCCTAAGAGAACGCTAACCCTAACCCTAACCCTAACCCTAACCGTAACCCTATCCCTAACCCTAACCCTAAGCCTAACCCTAACCCTAACCCTAACCCTAAGAGAACCCTAACCCTAACCATAAC
>NW_028137376.1:0-2500 GCF_965140915.1 Aythya marila | reverse complement strand
AAAGAGAACCTTAACCCTAACCCTAACACTAACCCTAACCCTAACCCTAACCATAAACCTAATCCTAACTCTAACCCAAACACTTACACTAACCCTTACCCTAACCCTAACCCAAACCCTAACCCTAACCCTAACCCTAAGAGAACACTAACACTAACCCTAACCCTAACCCTAAGAGAACCCTAACCCTAACACTAACCCTAACCGTAACCTTAACCCTAACCCTAACCCAAACCCTAACCCAAACCCTAACCCTAACGCTAACCCTAACCCTAACCCTAATTCTACCCCTAACCCGAACCCTAACGCTACACCTAACCATTACCCTAACCCTAAACCTAACCCTAAACCTAACCCTTGCCATAACCCGACCCCTAATGAAACCCTAACCCTAAGCCTAACTCTAACCCTCACAAAACCCTAATCCTAAAAATAACCCTAACCCTATCCGTAACCATAACCCTAACCCTTACCCTAAACCTAACCCTAACCCTAAGAGAACACTAACCCTAACCCTAACCCTAACTCTAACCATAACCATAACCCTATTCCTAACCCTAACCCTAACCCTAACAATAAAACCCTAACCCTAACCCTAACCCTAACCCTAACCCTAACCCTAACCGTAACCCTAAGAGAACAATAACCCTAACCCTAACCCTAACCCTAACCCTAACCCTAAAACTAACCCTAAGAGAACCCTAATCCTAACCCTAAACCTAACCCTAAACCTAACCCTAACTCTAACCCTAACCCTTACCCTAACCCTAACCCAAACCGTAAGCCTAACCCTAAGAGAACACTAACACTAACCCTAACCCTAAACTTAATCCTAACCATAACCCTAACCCTAAAACTAAGAGAACCCTAACCCTAACCCTAACCCTAACCCTTACCCTAACCCTAACCCTAACCCTAACCCTAACCCTTACCCTAACCCTAACCCTAACCCTAACCCTAAGAGAACACTAACCCTAACCCTAACCCTAACCCTAAGAGAACCCTAACCCTAACCCTAACCCTAACCCTAACCCTTACCCTAACCCTAACCCAAACCCTAACCCTAACTCAAACCCAAACCCTTACCCTAACCCTAACCATAACCCTAACCCTATCCCTAACCCTAAGAGAACCCTAACCCTAACCCTAACCCTAACCCTAACTCTAACTCTAACCCTAACCCAAACCCTAAACCTAACCCTAACCCCAACCCTAACCCTAACCCGAACCCTAACCCTAACCCTAACCCTAAACCTAACCCTAACTCTAACCCTAAGAGAACCCTAACCCTAACAGAACACTAACCCTAACCCTAACCCTAACCTTAACCCTAACCTTAACCCTAAACCTAAGAGAACACTAACCCTAACCCTAACCCTAACCCTAACCCTAACCCTAACCCTAACAGAACCCTAACCATAACCCTAACAGTAACCCTAACCCTAACCCTAACCCTAAACCTAACCCTAACTCTAACCCAAACAATTACCCTAACTCTAACCCTATCCCTAACCCTAACCCTAACCCTAACCCTAACCCTAACCCTAACCCTAAGAGAACACTAACACTAACCCTAACCCTAACCCTAACCCTAACACTAACACTAACCCTAACCCTAACCCTAACCCTAAGAGAACCCTAACCCTAACACTAACCCTAACCCTAAACCTTACCCTAACCCTAACCCTAACCCTAACCCTAACCCTAACCCTAACCCTAACACTAACCCTAACCCTAACCCTAACCCTAACCGTAACCCTAACCCTAACCCTAACCCAAACCCTAACCCAAACCCTAACCCTAACCCTAACCCTAACCCTAACACTAACCCTAACCCTAAGAGAACACTAACCCTAACCCTAAACCTAACCCTAATCCAAACCCTAACCCGAACCCTAACCCTAAGAGAACCCTAACCCTAACCCTAACCCTAACCCTAACCCTAACCCTAACCCTAAACCTAACCCTAACCCGAACCCTAACACTAACCCTAACCCTAAACCTAACACTAACCCTAACTCTAACCCTAACCCTAACCCTAACCCTATACCTAAGCGTAACCCTTACACTACCCCTAACGCTAAACCTAACCCTAACCATAACCCTAACCCTAATCCTAATTCTAATCCTAATCCTAACCCTAAACCTAACCCTAACCCTAACCCTAAGAGAACACTAATTCTAAACCTAACACTAATCCTAACCCTAACCCTAAACCTAACCCAAAGAGAACACTAACCCTAACCCTAAACCTAACCCTAACCCTAACCATAACCATAACCCTAACCCTAAGAGACCACTAACATTAACCCTAAACCTTACCCTAAACCTAACCCTAAACCTAACCCTAACTCTAACTCTAACCCTAACCCTAACCCTAACTCTAACCCTAAGAGAACACTAACCCTAACCCTAACCCTAACCCTAACCCTAACCCTAACCCTAACCCTAACCCTAACCCTAACCCTAACCCTAACCCTAACCCTAACCCTAACCCTAA
>NW_028137377.1:95000-100000 GCF_965140915.1 Aythya marila | reverse complement strand
TAACCCTAACCCTAACCCTAACCCTAACCGTAACCCTAACCCTAACACTAACCCTCAACCTAACCCTAACCCTAACCCTAACCCTAACCCTTACCCTAACCTAACCCTAACCGTAACCCTAACCCTAAACCTTACCCTAAGACTAAGAGAACAATAACACTAACCATAACCCTAATCCTAACCCTAAACCTATCCCTAACCCTAACCCTATCCCTAACAGTAACCCTAACCCTAAGAGAACACTAACCCTAACCCTAACACTAACCTTAATCCTAACCGTAACCCTAACCCTAACCCTAACCCTAACCCTAACCCTAATCCTAACCCTAACCCTAACCCTAACCCTAACCCTAACCCTAAAAGAACCCTAACCCTCACCCTAACCATATCCCTAACACTAAGCCTAAACGTAACCCTTACCCTAACCCTAAACCTAACCCTAACCCTTAGCCTAACCCTAACCCTAACCCTAACCCTAACCCTAACCCTAACCCTAACCCTAACCCTAACCCTAACCCTAACCCTAACCCTAAGAGAACCCTAACCCTAACCCTAACACTAAGCCTAACCCTAATTGAAACCCTTTCCCTTAATCTATCCCTAACCCTAACCCTAACCGTAAATCTAAGAGAACACTAACACTAACCCTAACACTAACCTTAATCCTAACCATAAACCTAAACCTAACCCTAACCCTAACCCTAACCCTAAGAGAACACTAACCCTAATCCTAACCCTAAGAGAACCCTAACCCTAACCCTAACCCTAACCATAAACCTAAACGTAAGAGATCACTAACCCTAAACCTAAACCCAAACCTAACCCTAACGCTAACCCTAACCCTAACCCTAACCCTACCCCTAACCCTAACCCTAACCCTAACCCTAACCCTAACCCTAACCCTAACCCTAACCCTAACTCTAACCCTAAACCTAACCCTAACCCTAACCCTAACCCTAACCCTAACCCTAACCCTAACCCTAAACCTAAACCTAAGAGATCACTAACCCTAACCCTAACCCTAAACCAAAGAGAACCCTAACCCTAACCCTAACCCTAACCCTAACCCTAACCCTTACCCTAACCCTAACACGAAACCCTAACCCTAACACTAATCGTAACCCTTTCCCTAACTCTAACCCTAACCCTAAGCCTAAACATAACTCTAAGAGAACACTAACCCTAACCCTAACACTAACCTTAATCCTAACCGTTACCGTAACCCTAATCCTAACCCTAACCCTAACACTAACCCTAACCCAAACCCTACCCCTAACGATAAACCTAACCCTAATCCTAACCCTAATCCTAACCCTAACCCTAACCCTAACCCTAACCCTAACCCTAACCCTAACCCTAACCCTAACCCTAACCCTAACCCTAACCCTAACCCTGACCCTAACCGTAACCCGAACCCTAACCCTAACCCTAACCCTAACCCTAACCGTAACGCTAACCCTAACCCTAACCCTAACCCTAAACCTAACCCTAACCCTAACACTAACCTTACTCCTAACCCTAACCCTAACCCTAACCCTACCCCTAACCCTAAACCTAACACTAACCCTAACCCTAACCTTAACCCTAACCCTAACCCTAACCCTAACCCCAACCCTAACCCTAACCCTAACCCTAAACCTAACCCTAACCCTATCAATAACCCTAACCCTATCCCTAAGAGAACACTAACCCTAACCCTAACCCTAACCATAACCCTAACCCTAACCCTAACCCAAACCCTAACCCTAACCCTAACCCTAACCCTAAACCTAACCCTAACCCTAACCCTAAACGTAAACCTAAGAAATCACTAACCCTAAAACTAACCCTATTCCTAACGCTAACCGTAACGCTAACCCTAACCCTAACCCTAACCCTAAGAGAACCCTAACCCTAACCCTAACCCTAACCCTAACCCTAACCCTAACCCTAACCCTTACCCTAAGAGAACCTTAACCCTAACCCTACCCCTAACCCTAACCCTAACCCTTACCCTAACCGTAAACCTAAATCTAAGAGATCACTAACCCTAACCCTAACCCTAAACCTAAGAGAACCCTAACCCTAACCCTAACCGTAACACTAATCCTAACCCTAACCCTAACCCTAACCCTAACCATAACCCGAACCCTAACCCTAACCCTAACCTTAACCCTAACCCTAAGAGAACCCTAACCCTAACCCTAACCCTAACCCTAACACTAACCCTAACCCTAACCCTAACCCTAACCCTAACCCTAACCCTAACCCTAAGAGAACCCTAACCCTAACCCTAAGAGATCCCTAACCCTAACCTTAACCCTAACGCTAAGAGAACCCTAACCCTAACCCTAACCCTAACCCTAACAAGAGAACACTAACCCTAACCCTAAACCTAACCCTAACCCTAACCCTAACCCTTAGCCTAAACCTAACCCTAACCCTAACCCTAACCCTAACCCTAACCTTAACCCAAACCCTAACCCTAAGAGAACCCTAACCTTAACCCTAACCCTAACACTAAGCCTAACCCTAATTGAAACCCTTTCCCTTAATCTATCCTTAACCCTAACCCTAACCGTAAATCTAAGAGAACACTAACACTAACCCTAACACTAAACTTAATCCTAACCCTAAACCTAACCCTAACCCTAACCCTAACCCTTAGCCTAAACCTAACCCTAAACCTAACTCTAACCCTAACCCTAACCCTAACCCTAATCCAAACCCTAAGAGAACCCTAACCCGAACCCTAACCCTAACACTAACCCTAACCCTAAACCTAAACCTAAGAGATCACTAACCCTAACCCTAACCCTAACCCTAACCCTAACCCTAACCGTAACCCTAACCCTAACACTACCCTCAACCTAACCCTAACCCTAACCCTAACCCTAACCCTTACCCTAACCTAACCCTAACCATAACCCTAACCCTAAACCTTACCCTAAGACTAAGAGAACAATAACACTAACCATAACCCTAATCCTAACCCTAAACCTATCCCTAACCCTAACCCTATCCCTAACCGTAACCCTAACCCTAAGAGAACACTAACCCTAACCCTAAACCTAAACCTAACCCTAACCCTAACCCTAACCCTAACCCTAACCCTAACCCTAACCCTAACCCTTACCCTAAGAGAACACTAACCCTAACCCTAACCCTAACCCTAACCCTAACCTTAACCCTAACCCTAAGAGAACCCTAACCCTAACCCTAACCCTAACCCTAACCCTAACCCTAACCCTAACCCTAACCCTAACCCTAACCCTAACCCTAACCCTAATGTCCTGGTTTCAGTTAGCACAGAATTAATTTTCTTCCTAGTAGCTGGTGGAATGCTGTGTTTTGGCTTAGAATGAGAAGAGTGCTGATAACACCCCGATGCTTTAATTGTTGCAGAGCAGTGCTTATACTAAGCCAAGGACATCTCAGCCTTTGCTCTGTCCTGCCAACGGGCAGGCTGGGGGGTGCAGTAAGAGCTGGGAGGGGACAGACCCAGGACAGGTGACCCAAACTAGCCAAAGGGGTATTCCATACCATCTGACGTCATGCTAAACAATATATAGGGGTGGCTAGCCGGGGGGAGGGGGCCGGACTGCTCGGGGTTAGGCTGGGCATCGGTCAGCGGGTGGTGAGCAATTGCATTGTGCATCACTTGTTTGTACATACTATTATTACTTTCGTATTATCACCATTGTATCATCATTATTATTATTGTTATTATTATTTTTGTTATTTTTTTCCTGTCTTATTAAACTGTCTTTATCTCAACTCACGGGCTTCACTTTCCATATCTCTCCCCCGTCCCAGAGAGGGAGGGGGGAGGGTGAGCGAACGGCTGCGTGGTGTTTAGCTGCCGGTCGGGTTAAACCACGACACCTAAACCTAACCCTAACCCTAACCCTAAGAGAATACTAACCCTAACCCTAAACCTAACCCCAACCCTAACCCTAACCCTAAACCTAACGTTAACCCTAACCCTAACCCTAACCCTAACCCGAAGAGAACCCTAACCCTAACCCTAACCCTAACCCTAACCCTAACCCTAACCCTAACCCTAACCCTAACCCTAACCCTAACCCTAACCCTAACCCTAACCCTTACCTAACCCTAAACATAACCCTAACGCTAACCCTAAGCCTAAGAGAACACTAACCCTATCCCTAAGCCTAACCCTAACCCCAAACCTAACCCCAACCCTAAGCCTATCCCTAACCCTATCTCTAACCCTAAGAGAACACTAACCCTAACCCTAACCCTAACCCTAACCTTAACCCTAACCCTAAGAGAACCCTAACCCTAACCCTAACCCTAACCCTAACACTAACCCTAACCCTAACCCTAACCCTAACCCTAACCCTAACCCTAACCCTAAGAGAACCCTAACCCTAACCCTAAGAGATCCCTAACCCTAACCTTAACCCTAACGCTAAGAGAACCCTAACCCTAACCCTAACCCTAACCCTAACCCTAACCCTAAGCCTAACACTAACCCTAAACCTAACCCTAATCCTGACCCTAACCCTAACCCTAACCCTAACCCTAACAAGAGAACACTAAGCCTAACCCTAAACCTAACCCTAACCCTAACCCTAACCCTTAGCCTAAACCTAACCCTAACCCTAACCCTAACCCTAACCCTAACCCTAACCCTAACCTTAACCCTAACCCTAACCCTAAGAGAACCCTAACCCTAACCCTAACCCTAACACTAAGCCTAACCCTAATTGAAACCCTTTCCCTTAATCTATCCTTAACCCTAACCCTAACCGTAAATCAAAGAGAGCACTAACACTAACCCTAACACTAAAGTTAATCCTAACCCTAAACCTAACTCTAACCCTAACCCTAACCCTAACCCTAATCCAAACCCTAAGAGAACCCTAACCCGAACCCTAACCCTAACACTAACCCTAACCCTGAACCTAAACCTAAGAGATCACTAACCCTAATCCTAACCCTAACCCTAACCCTAACCCTAACCGTAACCCTAACCCTAACACTAACCCTCACCC
>NW_028137377.1:27500-30000 GCF_965140915.1 Aythya marila | reverse complement strand
CCTAACCCTAACCCTAACCCTAACCCTAACCCTAACCCTAACCCTAACCGTAAGAGAATACTAACACTAAAACTAACCCTAACCGTAACCGTAACCCTAAACCTAACACTAACCCTAACCCTAACCCTAACCCTAACCCTAACCCTAACCCTAACCCTAACCCTAACCCGAACCCTACACCTAACGCTAAACCTAACCCTAACCCTAACCCTAATCCTAATCCTAATCCTAACCCTAACCCTAACCCTAACCCTAACCCTAACCCTTACCCTAACCCTATCCCTAACCCTAACCGTAACCCTAACCGTAACCCTAACCCTAAGAGAATACTAACCCTAACCCTAACCCAAACCCTACACCTAACGCTAAACCTAACCCAAACCCTAACCCTAATCCTAATTCTAATCCTAACCCTAACCCTAACCCTAACCCTAACCCTAAACCTAAACCTAACCCTAACCCTTACCCTAACCCTAACCCTAACCCTAACCCTAACCGTAACCCTAACCCTAAGAGAATACTAACCCTAACTCTAACCCTAACCCTAAACCTAACCCTAAACCTAACCCTAAACCTAACCCTAACCCTAACCCTAACCCTAACCCTAAGAGAACACTAACCCTAACCCTAAACTTAATCCTAACCCTAACCCTAACCATAACCCTAACCCTAACCCTAACACTAACCCTAACCCTAATCCTAAGAGAAAACTAACCCTAACCCTAACCTTAATCCTAACCCTAACCCTAACCCTAACCCTAACCCTAAACCTAACCCTAACCCTAAGAGAACCCTTACCCTAACCCTAATTCTAACCCTAACCCTAAGAGAACCCTAACCCTAACACTAACCCTAACCCTAAACTTAACCCTAACCCTAACCCTTACCCTAACCCTAAACCTAACCCTAACCTTAACCCTAACCCTAAGAGAACACTAACCCTAACCCTAACCCTAACCCTAACCCTAACCCTAACCCTAACCCTAACCCTAAACCTAAAAGAACCCTAACCCTAACCCTAACGCTAATCCTAAACCTAACCCTAAAACTAACCCTAACCATAACCCTAAACCTAACCCAAACCCTAACCCTAACCCTAACCCTAACCGTAACACTAATGCTAACCCTAACCCTAACCCTAATGCTAACCCTAGCCCTAACCGTAACCATAACCTTAAGAGAACACTAACCCTAACCCTAACCCTAACCCTAACCCTAACCCTAACCTTAACCCTAACCCTAACCCAAAACCTACCCCTAACGATAAACCTAACCCTAACCCTAACCCTAACCCTAACCCTAACCCTAACCGTAACCCTAACCCTAACCCTAACCCTAACCCTAACCCTAAACCTAACCCTAACCCTAACACTAACCCTAACCCTAACCCTAACCCTAACCCTAACCCTAACCCTAACCCTAACCCTAACCCTAACCCTAACCCTAAGAGAACCCTAACCCTAAACCTAACCTTAGCCCTAACCCTAACCTTAAACCTAAACCTAAGAGATCACTAACCGTAACCCTAACCCTAACCCTAACCCTAACCCTAACCGTAACCGTAACCCTAACACTAACCCTAAACCTAACCCTAACCCTAACCCTAACCCTAACCCTAACCCTAACGCTAACCCTAACCCTAACCCTAACCCTAAACCTAAGAGAACCCTAACCCTAACACTAACCTTAGCCCTAACCCTAACCCTAAACCTAAAGCTAAGAGATCACTAACCCTAACCCTAACCCTAACCCTAACCCTAACCGTAACGCTAACCCTAACCCTAACCCTAACCCTAAACCTAAAAGAACCCTAACGCTAACCCTAACGCTAATCCTAAACCTAACCCTAAAAAAAAACCTAACCCTAACCCTAAACCTAACCCAAAACCTAACCCTAACCCTAACCCTAACCGTAACCCTAACGCTAACCCTAACCCTAACCCTAACGCTAAACCTAGCCCTAACCCTAACCCTAACCTTAAGAGAACACTAACCCTAAACCTAACGCTAACCCGAACGCTAACCCTAACCCTAACCCTAACCCTAACCCTAACCCTAACCCTAACCCTAACCCTAACCCTAACCCTAACCCTAACCCTAACCCTAACCCTAACCCTAACCCTAACCCTAACCCTAACCCTAACCCTAACAAGAGAACACTAACCCTAACCCTAACCCTAACCCTAACCGTAACCCTAACCCTAAACCTAACACTAACCCTAACCCTAACCCTAACCCTTAGAGACCCCTAACCCTAACCCTAACCCTAACCCTTAGCCTAAACCTAAACCTAACCCTAACCCTAACCCTAACACTAACCTTAATCCTAACCCTAAACCTAACCCTAACCCTAACCCTAACCCTTACCCTAATCCTAACCCTAACCCTAACCCTAACCCTAACCCTAACCCTAACCCTAACCCTAAGAGAACAGTAATCCTAAAGCTAACCTAACCATATAACTAACCCTAACCCTAACCCTAACCCTAACCCTATCTCT
>NW_028137377.1:7500-12500 GCF_965140915.1 Aythya marila | reverse complement strand
ACCCTAACCCTAACCCTAACCCTAACCCTTACCCTAAGAGAACCCTAACCCTAACCCTACCCCTAACCCTAAACCTAACCCTTACCCTAACCCTAAACCTAAACCTAAGAGATCACTAACCCTAACCCTAACCCTAAGAGAACCCTAACACTAACCCTAACCCTAACAATAACCTTAAACCTAACCCTAACCGTAACCCTTTCCCTAACTCTAACCCTAACCCTAACCCTAACCCTAACTCTAAGAGAACACTAACCCTAACCCTAACCCTAACCCTAACCCTAACCCTAACACTAACCTTAATCCTAACCCTAAACTTAACCCTAACCCTAACCCTAACCCTAACCCTAACCCTAACCCTAACCCTAACCCTAACCCTAACCCTAAACCTAACCCCTAACCCTAACCCTAACCCTAACCCTAACCCTAAACCTAACCCTAACCCTATCAATAACCCTAACCCTAACCCTAAGACAACACTAACCCTAACCCTAACCCTAACCCTAACCCAAACCCTACCCCTAACGCTAAACCTAACACTAATCTTAACCCTAATCCTAATCCTAACCCTAACCCTAACACTAACCCTGACCCTAACCCTAACCCGAACCCTAACCCTAACCCTATCCCTAACCCTAACCCTAACCCTAAACCTAACCGTAACCCTAACCCTAACCCTAACCCTAACCCTAAACCTAACCCTAACCCTAACCTAACCCTAACCCTAACCCTAAGAGAACACTAACCCTAACCCTAACCAAACCCTCAGAGAACCCTAACCCTAACCCTACTCCTAACCCTAACCCTAAACCTTACCCTAACCCTAACCCTAACCCTAACCCTAAATCTAACCCTAACCCTAACCCTAACCCTAAACCTAACCCTAACCCTATCAATAACCTTAACCCTAACCCTAAGACAACACTAACCCTAACCCTAACCCTAACCCTAACCCAAACCCTACCCCTAACGCTAAACCTAACACTAATCTTAACCCTAATCCTAATCCTAACCCTAACCCTAACACTAACCCTAACCCTAACCCTAACCCTAACCCTAACCCTAACCCTAACCCTAACCCGAACTCTAACCCTAACCCTGACCCTAACCCTAACCCGAACCCTAACCCTAACCGTATCCCTAACCCTAACCCTAACCCTAAACCTAACCGTAACCCTAACCCTAACCCTAACCCTAACCCTAACCCTAAACCTAACCCTAACCCTAACCCTAACCCTAACCCTAACCCTAAGAGAACACTAACCCTAACCCTAACCCAAACCCTCAGAGAACCCTAACCCTAACCCTACTCCTAACCCTAACCCTAACCCTTACCCTAACCCTAAACCTAAACCTAAGAGATCACTAACCCTAACCGTAACCTTAACCCTAACCCTAACCCTAACGCTAAACCTAACCGTAACCCTTTCCCTTACTCTCACCCTAACCCTAACCCTAACTCTAAGAGAACACTAACACTAACCCTAACCCTAACCCTAACCCTAACCCTAAATCTAACCCTAACCCTAACCCTAACCCTAACACTAACCCTAACCCTAACCCTAACCCTAACCCTAACCCTTACTCTAACCCTAACCCTAACCCTAACTCTAACCCTAAACCTAACCCTAACCCTAAGAGAACCCTAACCCTAACCCTAACCCTAACCCTAACCCTAACCCTAACCCTAACCCTAACCCTAACCCTAACCCTAACCCTAACCCTAAACCTAACCCTAACCCTAACCCTAAGAGAACCCTAACCCTAACCCTAATCCTAACCCTAACCCTAAGAGAACCCTAACCCTAACCCTAACCCTAACCCTAACCCTAAACCTAACCCTAACCCTAACCCTAAGAGAACCCTAACCCTAACCCTAATCCTAACCCTAACCCTAAGAGAACACTAACCCTAACCCTAACCCTAACCCTAACCCTAACTCTAACCCTAACCCAAACCCTTACCCTAACCCTAACCCTAACCCTATGCCTAAGCCTAAGCCTCAGCCTAACCCTAACCCTAATCCTAACCCTAACCCTAACCCTAACCCTAACCCTAAACCTAACCCCTAACCCTAACCCTAACCCTAACCATAACCTTAAACCTAACCCTAACCCTATCAATAACCCTAACCCTAACCCTAGAGAACACTAACCCTAACCCTAACCCTAACCCTAACCCTTACCCTAACCCTAACCCTAACCCTAACCCTAAGCCTAACCCTAATCCTAACCCTAGCCCTAAACGTAAACCTAAGAAATCACTAACCCTAAACCTAACCCTAACCCTAACGCTTACCGTAACGCTAACCATAACACTAACCCTCACCCTAACCCTAACCCTAACCCTAACCCTAACCCTAACCCTAACCCACTGCGGTGTGTATGGTCTACCGAGGGAGGCAACCCCTATGGGTATTGACTGCTGAGTGAGAGGGCCTCGACCGGACTTCTCCCACACTAAGATCAGGTTGTCCCGAGAAAATAACATAAAAAAAACCTTTTTTTTAAACCTATATAAAATTGTGATTCGTTTTACAGGAGCTGGATCACCCTGACAGGCCGAACGGTAACACAAGCCTGAAGTGACCCTGAAAGCGGGCCTAACTCCTTGACTGAAGGCGTTTGCCTATTATGATCCAGCTACGTGGGCAGAAGACAGATCCTGGGACTATAGGACCCCAGTATATATACTTAATAGAATTATTAGCTGTAATAGAAATAGTTATAAATGATGAGAACTGATTTAAATGAGTTATAAAGATGAGAACTGCTTTGTATCAAAATTGCCTAGCTTTGGATTATTTACTAGCACAAGAAGGAGAAGTCTGTGGAAAATTTAGCTTTAGTAATTGCTGTTTAAAGATTGATAAAAAGGGTGTTTCTTCCTAGTAACTGATAGAATGTTATGTTCTGGTTTAGGATGAGAAGAATGTTAATAATATGCTGGTGTTTTAATTGTTTTTAATTGTTACAGAGCAGTGCTTACACCAAGCCAAGGACCAAGCCAAATTCAGCTTCTCACTGTCCTGTCAGCAGGCAGGCTGGGAGGAGGGCCGGACTGCTCGGGGTTAGGTTGGGCATCGGACAGCAGGTGGTGAGCAATTGCATTGTGCATCACTTGTTTTGTACACATTATTACTAGTAGTACTATTATCATCATTATTGTTATTATTATTATTGTTATTATTTTCTTGTTTTTATCTCAACTCACAGGCTTCACTTTCCCATTTCTCTCTCCCATCCCAGAGAAGGAAGGGGGGGAGGTGAGCGAGCAAACACAAACCTGGAAGGATATGGAATGGGATTTATTTTCATGGCTGCCTGGTGGACCATGGGTTAAAAGAGTGTTATTTTTATTGTCATGTGGTGTAATTATGTTATTGTATATACCTTGTATGATACCTTGTCTTACATTATTAATACACCGGGTGATAAATAGTACATTTGTAATAACTTCATTAAAAAGGGAAGGGGATATGTCAATTATGATGTTTAAGAATTGGACCCTCCAAGAACAAACTGATGAAATCCAATTATTAATAACAGAAGAGACACGAATTGGGGATATTGAAAAGAAGATAAGGGATTGTGAGGAATGTTTTAACAATTCGTGTCCATAAAGAACAATTCTGTTTGAAATGTTTGAATCCTGTCTGCCTCTGGGCCCTGCACTGGCAATTCAATGCTTGAACCACAGCTGCAGTGTGTCCCAGTCTCCCCCTCATTCCTCATTCTAGCCAATTTATCACTTCTTAAATTTATGAACCTGTTTGCTTTTGTTATTCCGGACTTCTATTTCTAACACTGCTATAGATGTGTCTGTGAATGGCTGGGGAAGAATGTTTTAATTACCCGTGTGTCTGGGAGTTTCAGAACAACTGATAACAACTACTGACTGTTATGGGATACTATGTGGATCTTTGGTATCTGGTTATGGGGGGGCCGAGAAAGAAGCTGAAAAGCGGCTGGGAGACAAGATTTGAAGAAGGTGTTTTGAAGAAGGTGTTCTGTAAACTTGGGATGGTGCCCAGTAAGTACAAAGGGGAAGAGGAAGACTGCGAGCCTTCAGCATGGAAGACCCCTAGAGACCCCCAGAAGAGACCCCAGAGGAGACCGCGCATGCTCCAGTAGGAGGGACTGCACCCCGGAAGCTAATTTTAATAATCTATTTTTTTTAGAAGTAGTAATGAATATGTATTAGTCTAGGAGCATAAAAATCAGCTGCTTGATGTAACTGGTGTGCGTCCTGGTGGAGCGGAGACTCCCGGTGCACCCAGCGCTGTTTGCTTACCTCTATTCCTTTATATTCTTTCAATAAATCCTATTTTTTTTATTTAATCCTAATTTGAATCCTGAGCCATTTATAACACTAACCATAACCCTAACCCTAACCCTAAACCTAAGAGAACACTAAACCAAACCCTAACCCTAACCCTAACCCTAAACCTAACCCTAACCCTAACCCTAACCCTAACCCTAACCCTAACCCTAACCCTAACCCTAACCCTAAGAGAACCCTAACCCGAACCCTAACCCTAACACTAACCCTAACCCTAAACCTAAACCTAAGAGATCACTAACCCTAACCCTAACCCTAACCCTAACCCTAACCCTAACCTTAACCCTAACCATAACCCTAACCCTAACCCTAACCCTAACCCTAAGAGAACACTAACCCTAACCCTAACCCAAACCCTAAGAGAACCCTAACCCTAACCCTACCCCTAACCCTAACCCTAACCCTAACCCTAACCCTTACCCTAACCCTAAACCTAAACCTAAGAGAACCCTAACCCTTACCCTAACCCTAACCCTTACCTTAAACCTAACACGAAACCCTAACCCTAACCCTAATCGTAACACTTTCCCTAACTCTAACCCTAACCCTAACCCTAACCCTAACTCTAAGAGAACACTAACCCTAACCCTAACACTAACCTTAATCCTAACCGTAACCCTAACCCTAACACTAACCCTAACCCTAACCCTAACCCTAAC
>NW_028137378.1:0-1000 GCF_965140915.1 Aythya marila | reverse complement strand
GATCCTGTTCTTGTTTGGGGTGTTTTTGACGTGTTTTGTGGTCTCTGTTTTGTTTCGTTGTGTTTTCCTTGTTCATTTTGGTGGAAAAGGCTGAATAGTGTGTTTTGGAGAACATCAGGTATGTTTAGGGCGTTTTTGGGATTTGATCCGTGCTTTTTGGGGATTTTGTTCCAGTTTTGGGGGTGATTCCGTTCTTGTTTGGGGTGTTTTTGAGGTGTTTTGGGTTCTCCGTTGGGTTTCGTTGGGTTTTCCGTGGTCATCATGGTGGAAAAGTGTAAATTGTGGGTTTTGGAGAACATCAGGTAGGTTTAGGGGGACTTTTGGGGTGGATTCATGGTATTTGGGGTTTTCTTTTTTTTTTTTGTGGGGGGGTGATCCAATTCATTTTTGGGGTGTTTTTGACTTGTTTTGGGGTCTCCATTGGGTTTTAGTTGGATTCTCGTTGGTCCTTAAGGTAAATGGGAGTGGATTGTGGGTTTTGAAGAAGATCAGGTGAGTTTAGGGTGGTTTTGCGGGGAAATTCATAGTTTTTGGTGTCTTTTCTTCTGATCCAGTTCTTGTTTGGGGTGTTTTTGACGTGTTTTGGGGTTTCCGTTGGGTTTCGTTGAGTTCCTAATGGGTTTTATGGTGGTTGGGAGTGGACATTTGGATTTGGAGAACATCAGGTACGTTTAGAGTGGTTTTGGGATTGGATCCGTGCTTTTTGGGGTTTTCTTTCGTTTTTGGGGGTGATCCTGTTCTTGTTTGGGGTGTTTTTGACGTGTTTTGTGTTCTCCGTTGGGTTTCGTTGTGTTTTCCTTGTTCATTTTGGTGGAAAAGGCTGAATAGTGGGTTTTGGAGAACATCAGGTATGTTTAGGGCGTTTTTGGGATTTGATCCGTGCTTTTTGGGGATTTTGTTCCAGTTTTGGGGGTGATTCCGTTCTTGTTTGGGGTGTTTTTGACGTGTTTTTGGTTCTCCGTTGGGTTTCGTTGGGTTTTCCGTGGTCATCATGGTGGAA
>NW_028137379.1:0-44612 GCF_965140915.1 Aythya marila | reverse complement strand
CATTTTGTTACATTCCACATGACTTTCTTGATGCCGGAATAACCTTCTTCCTAGTGGTCATTCAAAACTGAGAAAAAAATAGTCTACCAAGTTGGGGTTTTTTTGATTTGATAATAAATCTGCAGACTGTTAAGTCATCAAGCACTTCAAGACTGTTTGAAATAATCTCTACGTTAATATAAAAGGAGTACCGCACACTTCTGCTCAGGAAGAAAATCACGGAAAATGTCAACTTTGATTTTAGATGTTGAATTTGTTGCAGTGAGATCTTCCTCATCGCACGATTCTATTTGGATTTAAACCATATTATGTATGGAGAGACCAAGATTAGGACAAGAACAGCACAGAGTTCAGCATGAAGCCAATCAGGAGTTCAAGTTTGTATTCTTTGTATTCCACTTTATCCTTCTCTTGCTGGAAGGACCTGCTTTTTGACTCTCCTTCTCTTCACTAGGAGCATGCTCCCTCTTGCTTTGGTAATGCTCTTTCTCAGTGGTTTTAGTCTTGTCCTCTGTATCTTGGCATCTCTCTGTAACAGCTGAGGAGGAAAGGTTTTTAGAGCTACATTCAGTGTCAGACTCGAGAGAGGAAGTATGCTGCAATTTCTCACCAGGCTCACAAGACTCTTTGCCGTACAAAACGCTTTCTTTTGAAATGAGGTCACGTTCTTTTGATCATCTTGCTTTCTCCTTGTCTCCACCGTCATCACATTGGTACTATGCGAGGTATTCATCGTTCCCAGGAGAGTTCGGAGGGTCCACGACACTGCACAAAATAAAATCACATTTCTCACTTCTGCTGAAGAACGTGAATATTAAGAGTAAAACCTTCCAAAGGCAAACAAACAAACAAAAACCTCCGGACTACAGGAACCCTCGCAAAGATATGCCATTTAGAAACCTCTCCGGTGATTAGGACACCTTCTTCAGCTCCCAGAGAAAGTGCTTTTTCCCCTCTTGCTTCTGAAGCCATTGCACTAAAAAAGCAAACGCATCTGTCTCCCTCCACATGCTGCTCTGATTAAGAGCCAGAATATTCAAAGCCACTCGATTTGTTCTCCCCACATAGCCGAAAAAACACCAGTTGAAACAGTTTTCTACCTCTCTCCACGAATTTACATTCACATATCCTATGACTGCAAAAATAGAAGGCGGAGCTCAGGAGGAACAGCCAGTGCTGGAATTAAAAAAAAGCAGCCTGTTTCTTCAGAGTCTTAAGCCTATGCTACTAGGAACAAAACAAAACAAAACAAAACAAGAGGAGAGGAGAACAACAGCGGGAAATTTACCTATTCTCCACGTGTTCAATTGCAAAGCCTCCTCTGGAGGATCAACAGTTGTGAATTCAGTGTGCTTAGGAGAAATCAGATCTACATCTGAACCGCAACTATTTCAGTAGTATCACGAACTTCTGTTACTCTGAAGAAGCAGTCAGCACCGTTTCTATGTTAGGAAAGAGCTGAACAGAGTCTGTTATTCACATCAAGTAGTCAGGCAGGTTTCTTCTTCTTCAGGCTGGGTTTCACTAGAACATGACTAGCCTGTAAGCCTCATGGCATCACCTTCCATCTTGACTGCTGAACCTCCTTGCTCCCTACTATCTTCTTTGCCAAGATACAGCTGTCCACATTTACTTTTCCTACTTGGCTGGACTGAATTTAAGAAGATCTTGCATCTAAGAAAGGGAACAAAAGCTGCTGCCCAGCAGCGTCTGGCTCAGGGAGGAGTGAGAAAGCTCTGTGCAGCCCCCAAGGTCCGTGCAGCAGGAGGCAGGAGGTGCTCCAGGCTCCCAGCAGCAGTTCCCCTGCGGCCTGTGCAGGGAGAGGCCCCTGGTGGAGCAGGCTGTCCCCCTGCAGCCCATGGGTCCCCCGTGGAGCAGATCTCCACGCTGCAGCCCCCCTGCGGGTGGAGGAGCCCCCAGTGGAGCAGGTGGCTGTGGCCTGGAGGAGGCCGCGGCCTGTGGAGAGCCCCCACAGGAGCAGGCCCCGGGCTGGACTGGAACAGGCTGTGCTGAGCCTGCTTTGCCCGTGACGCTCCTTGTGGAGTGATCTCCCTGTCCTTCTGGCAGCCCTTGAGCCCTTGCCAGCCTCTTTTCTCCCCTTGGCGTTGGAGGAGGGGCAGGGAGAGAGCGCTTGTGCTGGAGCTCAGCTGGCCGGCTGAGGAAAACCACCACGGCTCTGTCTTGCCGCTGCTGCAGCACGCTGGTAGCAGCCAGCACCGTCTGTTCTTCGAGCCTCAGCAAGCCCACAGCATCTTCCCAGAAGGGATCCCTTTCCTTCACGCCTCCAGAGGCTGAGGGCTTGTGCCCCGTTTGCAAGCGCTTTCTCAGTGCCCCCTTCCCCAGAGAAGGATCCCAGCTGCTTGGCTTCCCTGCCCTCTGCTGCCAGGCTCCCGCAGCTGCTATCCCAGCAGCGCAGCAGCCAGCTGACAATGTGCTCACCTGGAGGACAGCTGCAATCTTGTCCCATGGCTCGCAGCTCGCCCAGGGATGGGGATCACCTGCTTCCTGCTGCTTTTCTCTCTGCTCTCCTTTCCAACAGCCTCCTGTGCCCTGGGATGGCCCTACCTTGGGGTAGGCTGCCTCGCCTTCCTCTTGCTCCTTCCCCTTCTTGGGAGGACTTTCTGCCCTTCCGAAACGAGATGACTTCTGCATGCATTCCTTCCCCTTGTGTGTATTGGCGCCTGAGACAGCAATGGGGTCGTCCCCGGAGCCAGCTCTCAGGGCCTGTGCCAGGCTTGGAGGGGCTGCAGGGAACATGCCAGGGGCTGGAGGGGCTGCAGGGAACATGCCAGGGGCTGGAGGGGCTGGATGTGAAGTACTATCAGTAAAGAATTTCTTCCTAACATATATCAGAAATCTAACTTTTCAGTGTAAAGCTATTAGTCCATGTCCTGTCACTCCAGGCCCTGATAAAGACCCCCTCCCCAGCTTTCCTATAGGTTGCCTTTAAGTACAGGAAGGCTCTCAGCCTGGCTGAGTGATGGCAGATCCTTCACAATATTATTTGAATTTCACGTAAATAGAACAGACTATCAACTTACTTAGGAGAAGTAATACAATTTCAGAACTATTCAAAACCAAAGGCATTCCAAACTAAGTTTAAGTTCAGAGGAAATCCAAAGAAAAAAACTAATTTTGAAACTAATAATCAGAGACCATAATCTTCTTCAAATGATAGATTTTCCTCCTGTACTGGGTAATTTTGATCTGTCTTTAATGATCATCCAGACATGGCTTTGACACCGAGTATCTTGCTTTGCCTCTGCATTAAGTCTTCTTCTCATGTGAGGTAAATGTCCTGCTCTTATGGGATGGGCCTAGGAGACATACGCGCTGTGTCTCATGATGCTTGGATATCATCTTAATTCTGGGTGAAGATGAAAGGTCTCACTGCTTCCTGAACAGGGAAGTGGATGTCTGCAGTTAAGAACCCTCTGTCTAATCTAGAAACATGAAGGAAGGAGTTTGCTGGATTGCAAGTGACAGTGAAGAAAGCCACAGGTGACATATCAAACTGATTAAAATGTTATTTAGCTCAGGGCATGGCTAATGATGTGGAGCTGGAATAGTTTGATGACTGTAATTACACTCACTATCACTGTGACTTGTTTATAGGATGGTAATGCCTAAAGGTCCCACTGGAGCCTGAAACAAGGTTGTGCTGGGTGCTGCACGTGCATATCTCAGTAGCGCTTTGATAGCTAGTGATACAAACAGACAAAACAGAGATTGAAAGGAGAAACGGGGGGACAGAGATAAGAAGATCTTCCTGCAGGTCATTTAGGGTATGAGCCAGGACTTCAGTGCATCCAGCTCTCTAGTGCTCTGCTGGCCCAGTGAGATGAATGGAAAACATTGCAGCCTTGGAAAAATAGTGCTTCTTCTAATTCTTTGGCCAGTTTTGATGATTTAGGACTGCTCTATTTATTTATTTATTTATTTTACTTTCCCCATTTGTGCTGGAGAAGGTGAACTTTTTAAATACCTATTCTGAATTCAAATATCATTTTCATTGTTATGTTTCTGTTTTGTTGGCACTATTCGTAATGACTTCTACCCTTCAGTGGAAGCAAAAGCTTATCATACCATAAAAGTGGAAAGGTCACAGAAAACTTCAGAGCTTTTGAAGAAAGCTGAGGAAAATCCATTCCCTGTTCTAGGCAGAGGGAGTGGCTGATTTCCAGACAGGTAAATGGGCAGGATAAGGCCACTTCATGTCCGCTGATGGCCAGTTGTATGGACCGCGAAGATAATGGACTAGCAGCACAAGAGACAGTGCCAATAATCTAATCCAATACAATCTATTTCAAGTGGTAGAGACCTGATACTCTACGACAATGTGAGGAAGACCAAACTGTCAGGCAAACTTTGAGATGATCATGTTCAGGATCTAAAACTCTTAAGACAAGTGTCAACACAGGAAGGGTGAAATAAAGGCATGAATGCCATACAAGTACTGATAAATCTCAGGAAGTCTGGAAACCAGGGCAGATGGATGGAATAAGATGGTGCTTTGTGTTAGCAAGAAGCAGAGGTTAGGGAAATGTTATGGGTCAGCAATAGAGTGGTTTTGTGCAAATCGCTGCTAAAGAAAGACAGCCTTGCTAGCCTGCTCTTTGCTCTTAGCTCCAGTCTACAGTTATCAGACACATAAACAATAATGGGAATTACGGGAGACTTCAACTTCCCAGCAAAAGACTGAAAGATGATTACCACTTATTCTCATACAGATATACTATGTGATGGATTTCTTCACAAAAGTGAAAAAATATAAGACCATTTTAGACTTGGCTCCTGTACGGGTTTAAATGTAGTAAGATTTGAATAAAGTCTGATCATGAGCTGACTTTTCTCATTTTACATTTCAAGACAGACAACACCAGGCTTAGAACGAAGGTTTTGAGGCTTACAAATGCAAACTTTGAAATCTAAGGAAATGAATCATTGAGTCTGACTAAGCATCTCTGGGACCGGAGTGCAGAGAAGGCAGAGTTAAAATTCAAAATTCAGATGGGAAAAAAGCAATGAGAAAAGGTACATTTCAGAGGTTAAAAACTGCAAAAATAAAGTACGAATGACCCAAAACCTCCTTCACATAGGAAATTAAACAATAATAGTAAATGATACTTAAGCCACAGAAACCAGGGGGAACAAAGAGAACAAATTAGGACAGTTGCATACTCGAGGCAAAAATAGATCAAAAGTTAATGATGTCTCAAATGCTGCAAATCTTATTTCCTGCATCTAACAGCAACAACAATGTGATATTAAGGGCAGTGACAGGATTCCCATTGCAAATGAGGGTAGGGCACTAGGCACAACATCATCTGAGGTGAAATAAAAATCTACAGTGATTCAAGGGAAAAATGACAAGCTGATATCTACCTAGCCTATTAACAGCATTGGCACACAGAACAACAAGTCATGTAGGAAAAATACATCACAACTGTGCAAATCAGGGATAGTCCCCAGAATGGGAGAGTAACAAATATACTTCTGTCCAGGAGAATGTAAAGAGTGATCCAGACAAGTGCAGGCCTGTTAGTTTGACATCAACGCTGAGCAAAGTTTTGTAGCAAGAAGAGATAAGACTAGGAAAGTAGCGGGTAATGTGGAATTTACAAGATAATTTATTAAAGCTAATTTGTTTCCAGAGAATTTAGTAGCTTGCCTTTGTAGGACCAGTGCTCCCCTACACAGGGGATGAACTACATCTATTTCACTTTCTGTGAGCTTCTGATACATTATCTATGGATTTGGGCTTTGGGGCTGCAAGTGAATCAAGGGAGTTTGCAATTGTTCACACTGTTCGAAGAGGGAATTACCAGCAAAGGAGAGGTTCCCTGTAGTGATTCTCAGAGACAGTTCTGAAACTGCAGCTGCTAAGGAGGCAAAGACTCATGGAGAAATGTAGGCTGGAAGGGACCTCTGAAAACCCAACCTCCTATTCAGAGCAGAGATGACTTCAAATTTAGGTATGTTCAGTATGGACATGGTGGCCGAAGACTAAAAATTACATATGAGCTTTGAGATTTCCAGGTGACATAAAGTTGGGAAGTACTACCGAGCCTGACAGAAGGATATCCCTTGTGATTGAAATGGTTCAGGTGAAGTGACATTTGATAATACAAAGCAGAGCCATGCTAAGAGATTCTCAACCAAGGGTGGTTTTTTTTTTTTTTCTTTTTTTTTTTTTTTTTTTTGTCATGTTTGCTATATGGCAGTCAGGAGTTTAAAACAAACAATAAAACAACAAAACCCCATGTTCATGCACTGTTAACAGAAGAACTGAAAAAGTTAAGTGGTTATATGGTGTGTATGGCTATTCTTTTTTTTTTTTTTTTTTCTCCAGTATAAATACACCTGACAGGGCAGCCCTGCCACACATTTAAGACATGAGGCAAAATTCTGCCACTTGTATTCACATTGAACTTAGGAGGAAGTGTTCAGAAGACAGAAGGAACAAGTTGCCTATTGTGTGGAAGGGAATTAAAGGACATCATTCTGCTCAGCCAGATGCCAGTTGAGAGAAAAATATGACGTCTCTGTGAAAATGCATTTCTTGAGTAAATATCAAGGAGAATTAGGAAATGTGTAAGTTGGGAGATACATCTGAAATGATGATTGCAGTTGGCTTATGAGGAACTTTGGACAGGAAATTGGTAGAAACTTCCCATTTCAAGAATAAAGTGCACCATAGATATGAAGTCAGCATTCACCTAAAGAGTAGAGGCCAACTCAAAGCCCCCACAACAAAGCAGTGGACAAACCAGAACACTAACATGTTGTGGTCTAGAGTCACACAGATATACATAAGTTTACTATACCTAAACATCTGAGGGGTTCCTTTGAGAGGCGGAGGGCTTGTGCCCCATTTCCATTTCCACTCTCAGTGTCCCCTGCCTCAGAGAAGGATCCCAGCTGCTTGGCTTCCCTGGCCTCTGATGCCAGGCTACCAGAGCAGGTATCCCAGCATCGCAGCAAACAGGTGACAATTTGAGTGCCACAGCAGTCCTCAATGCTAGCTGGACACTCAGGGCATTTGTGGCCACCCACCTTTGTGAGCTCCAAGGCTGACAGTGACTCTCTGCTGAGCTGCCACAGCTCTCAGGCGTCCCGGTGACAGAGCTTTCGGCGCTAAGCTGACTGCCAGGAGAAAAGGCTGCCGTGAAATGGCTGCTCCACAATGCCAGGAGCAAGGTCTGCTGGGCTGGGGGTTCGCAGGGGAGCTCAGCCTTGGGCCTGGCAACTGCGCCTGGAAGCCAGGGACGGCCTTGGTGTGCAGCTGGACACCTGGGCCTGAGAAAGCAAGGTCTCTTTCCAGACACTTGGCACCATCGTCACCCAGTGGCTGTCTGAGGGGGACGAGAGAAATGCACAGCATCTCTTGCTTTCCTGAAAAAGGGATGGATTTTGACCCAAAACCCAGCTCCTTTATATCAAAAGGATCACGTCCTCCTGTCTTTCTTGTATTTGGCTATGACTTTAGGAATCCCTGCATTCCCTGCAGCTGTGTCCCCTGCCAGCTTCTTGTGTGCCCCAAGCATCCTCGCTTGCAGGGCAGTAGAAGATGCAGAAAAGGCCTTGCCTTAGTGGAAGCACTGCCCTGCAGGAGCTCCAACAACCCTCTCAGCAGCACGCTGTAGCCCCCAAATGCCCCCGAAATGGCACATTTCAGCTACTGGGAAGGAAACGAGCTCGCTCAAGGTGAGCTACCCGCTCAAGGCCCAGGTGTCTGTGAGGCGGTGTTGGCAAGGAGTCCTGTTGTGTGAGTCTGTTCTTTGTGGGTGCTCCGTCCCCACAAGGCTTGCTTTTCAGGGCCCTGGAGAGTCTTGTGGGCACTGGCCTGGGGTCTCAGGCTGAGCCAGCTGCTGGCTGGCAATCAGGGAGGCTCGCTCGGTGTCTTGGCTTGGGTTTGCGTGGCCAGGCTGTGGGAGCGGGGGGCTGCAGGGGTGTCCTCTGTGAGGAGAATGCAGCAGCTGCCCCATGGGAGCTCAGGGCCGCTGCCAGGAGGCTCCTTCCAGGAGGGACCCACCCGCTGCTGCCCAGAACGCAGAGCAAAAGGATGATGTTTGCGCCTGGGGGAGAGCCCATCTAAGAAAGGGAACAAAAGCTGCTGCCCAGCAGCGTGTGGCTCAGGGAGGAGTGAGAAAGCTCTGTGCAGCCCCCAAGGTCCGTGCAGCAGGAGGCAGGAGGTGCTCCAGGCTCCCAGCAGCAGTTCCCCTGCGGCCTGTGCAGGGAGAGGCCCCTGGTGGAGCAGGCTGTCCCCCTGCAGCCCATGGGTCCCCCGTGGAGCAGATCTCCACGCTGCAGCCCCCCTGTGGCTGGAGGAGCCCCCGGTGGAGCAGGTGGCTGTGGCCTGGAGGAGGCCGCGGCCTGTGGAGAGCCCCCGGTGGAGCAGGCCCCGGGCTGGACTGGAACAGGCTGTGCTGAGCCTGCTTTGCCCGTGACGCTCCTTGTGGAGTGATCTCCCTGTCCTTCTGGCAGCCCTTGAGCCCTTGCCAGCCTCTTTTCTCCCCTTGGCGTTGGAGGAGGGGCAGGGAGAGAGCGCTTGTGCTGGAGCTCAGCTGGCCGGCTGAGGAAAACCACCACGGCTCTGTCTTGCCGCTGCTGCAGCACGCTGGTAGCAGCCAGCACCGTCTGTTCTTCGAGCCTCAGCAAGCCCACAGCATCTTCCCAGAAGGGATCCCTTTCCTTCACGCCTCCAGAGGCTGAGGGCTTGTGCCCTGTTTTCAAGCGCTTTCTCAGTGCCCCCTTCCCCAGAGAAGGATCCCAGCTGCTTGGCTTCCCTGGCCTCTGCTGCCAGGCTCCCGCAGCTGCTATCCCAGCAGCGCAGCAGCCAGCTGACAATGTGCTCACCTGGAGGACAGCTGCAATCTTGTCCCATGGCTCGCAGCTCGCCCAGGGATGGGGATCACCTGCTTCCTGCTGCTTTTCTATCTAATCTCCTTTCCAACAGCCTCCTGTGCCCTGGGATGGCCCTACCTTGGGGTAGGCTGCCTCGCCTTCCTCTTGCTCCTTCCTCTTCTTGGGAGGACTTTCTGCCCTTCCGAAACGAGATGACTTCTGCATGCATTCCTTCCCCTTGTGTGTATTGGTGCCTGAGACAGCAGCGGTGTCGTCCCCGGAGCCAGCTGTAGGGCCTGTGCCAGGCTTGGAGGGGCTGCAGGGAACATGCCAGGGGCTGGAGGGGCTGCAGGGAACATGCCAGGGGCTCGAGGGGCCGCAGGGTGTGTGACAAGGCTTTGAGGGGCCTCAGGTCCTGCCGCAGTGGTTGAAGTCGATGCAGGGAACATCAGAGTTGTTGGAGGGGCTGCAGGTAAAATGCCAGGGCTTGCAGCAGCTGCAGGCTGCGTCACAGCTTTGCATCAGGTCAAGACGCATTTTCCTAGAACCATACATTTCCTCCTGAAGGGGCTGAAGAGCATGGAATGGTCTTCAAAATGCACAGAGCAGACCCCAGCAAATGTAGAGCTGCTGCTAGCAAGTAGGTAACTTTATTGTTCCTGTTGTTAATTTTGTTTCACAACAACAGATGCAAATATGTATCTTGAATGAGGGCAAAGGTGACCTTGGATCTGAAGCACACAGGCGTTCGCTAGTGTCCCCCCATCCGGAGTGAATCCAGAACGACTCGGAAGGAAAAATAAAATCCAAACCAGTGCGTTGTGATAAAGAGAGTTTAATAGGGTAGAAAAGGAATAAAAACCAACAAAATAATAAATAATGATACTTACAGTTTATAAGATATTAATATATAAAAATATTTAATGCTATTAAATACTTATAATTTTATAATAATAAAACAATGCCGTACCGTACAACACAGTCAATAAAGTGGATTTAATTAAATAAATAGGAAAACCAATAAATTAAATGAAAATTAAAAAATTTAAATTTAATACAAATAAAACCCATTTGTCCCATTCCAATGAATTGCTATCCCCATCATCACTTCCCATCCCACTGATCATTTGCTATCCCAAAGACCTCCCAGTTCTTATCCCCTTGGCATGCCAGTGCAAGAAGAAGTGCTCTGCAGGCAGAGGCCTTGCTGAGTGACCACCTAAGGAGAGGAATTTAATCCAGAAGGCAGGAAAGAAGAGCAATGCCCCGAAAGAAGAAGCAAGTCTTGTCTCTCAGCCCTTTGGTGTCCCAAGCAGCAGTTGCCATGGCCAAGCTTTCCCAGCCCAGCTGCTGCCAGCATCTCCCCAGCTTGCCATTGCCACCTTCCTGGGTGAGGCGCGCGCGCATTTGCCATTGGCGCTGTTGCCATCCCTGTGAGTGGCAAGCCCATCCCCTAGCTCCAGCACGAGAGAGGGGAGAGGGCAAGCGAGAGGGGCAAGGGCTGAGGAGCGTGGCTGAAGCTGGAGCAGGTGCCTGCAGAGGTCTCTGTGCCTGCCTGGGTGCTGCGGGGGCCGTCGAGGAGAAGCCCGAGGTCGGTCACGGGTAGCTGGAGCCTGGCACTGTCGGCGGGGCGCTGGGCATGCTGCTGGGGCTGCTGGAGGTGGGCTGCGGCTGCACACAGGCCAGCTGGCACGCTGGCCCCAGCGCCTTGGCCCTGGCCCCCAGCGGCTGCAAAGTCTCGCTGGGGGTCTTTGTCCCCGGCTGCTGGTGCTGCAGCGTCCTGGCCCCGCTGGCCTGGGGACAGAGCCTGTCCTGGGGCCGCACGGCACGGGGCTCCCCACTCGGAGTCTCCGGCAGCAGCCGCGCTCTGCGGGGAGGTGGCGCCGCTGCTCCTTGCCCCCCTGCAGCCCCCGGGCTTCGCGCTCTCTTGCTGGGTGCCGTGGTGCTGTTGATCGCCAGCTGCTGCCCGCTGCTGCCTGCTTCCCTGCTGCTGCCAGCCACCGTGCTGCTGCCACCCGTCTTCCCCTGGCACGGTCTCTTGCGGCCTTGGCCAGCCTGGCCCAGCAGCGTCTTCCTCTCCTTGCCGGGGGGGTTCTCTGTCGTCGGCCTCCTGTGCTGGCAGCTCTGCGCTGTCCCGGGGGTGCTGCTGGGCGCAGGGCGCTTGGCCCCCCGCTTGGTGCCGGTGGACGCAGGGGCAGGCGGGGGGCTCTTGAGGGGACCCAGGGGGCGTTTGGGCAGGGGTCTCCTATGGTCAGTGCGGCCCTTGGGGTTGGGGCGTTTCTTGGGGGAACTCGGGGGGGATTTGGGCTGGGGTCTACTAAGGGCACTGCGACCCTTGGGGTTGGGGCGTTTCTTGGGAGAACTCGGGGGGGATTTGGGCTGGGGTTTACTAAGGGCACTGGGGACCTTGGGGTTGGGGCGGGTCTTGAGGGAACGCTGGGGGGGTTGGGGCAGGGGTCTACTAAGGGCACTGAGGAGCTGGGTGTCAGGGAGGCTCCTGGGGGGACTCAGGGGTGGACTGGGTAGGGGGCTCCTAAGCGCACTGGGCAGGGGACTGGCTGCAGGGCTGAGCGGGGGGCTCACTGCTGGCACGACGGGGGACTGCAGCGACAGCCCACCCTCAAGCTCCTCGGGGCGCAGCCCAGGGGTTGAGGGGACCTCACCGAGGGCTCCTGTGGCTTCCAGTCCCTGCGTGCTCGGCTCCTCGATGTCCTCGCAGAGGTCGGGCAGCTGCGAGAGGAAGCGGCTGAGGGCAGGACTGCTGGGCAAATCGGGGAAGGCGTCCTGGGGCTCCACGGCATCGAGCCAGCTGAGCAGCTCCTCCATGCCGGGGATGGGGATGTCCAGGTCGGCCAGGAGCTCGTCCTGCATGTGCTGCAGCTGCTGGCTGTCCCCTGCCAGCTCTGGAAAGGCCTCGGCAAAGGCATCAGGGCCCAGCTCGGGCAGCTGCGGGGGCTCCTCAGGCACCTGCGGGGCTGTCGCCGCTGAGGACGAAGCAAGAAAATCCCCCAAGACGGGCGATGTCAGCTTTCCCATGGCCCCTGGGTGTGGGGCGCCCAGCGGCCGGCTGTGCCAGCCCCAAACTCACCGTCAGGCGTCGCCGTCTGGGTGCTGGCGGTCCTTGGAGCCTGGGCACGCTTGGGGGCAGTGGGGCCGGGCAGCGGGGGCCCCTGGTCCTCGCTGAGCCCCACGGCGTGCAAGCAGGGCTCCGGCAGCTGCCCCCGGCTGCTGCTCAGGGTGCGGGGCGTGGGGAGCGCCTGCCCCCGCAGCGGAGGCCCCGGGACGAGGGGTGGCGGGGGGTTGCGCTGGGCGGGGGCCTGCAACAGGCAGGTGCCTGCGGGGTGCAGGAGCTCCCCATGGAGCACGGCCCTGGGCCCCAGCCCCAGCGCATGGTGGGGTACCAGTGTCCCCGTCACCATGGGCTGTCCCCACTGATGGACGGGGGCACAGGGAGGAGCGGTGTGGGGGAGCTGCCCCCCGGCGGGGAGCTGCACCAGCTGCAGCTGGTGCCCCATGCTTGGGAGCTGCACCAGCTGCAGGTTTTGCCCCACAGCGGGGAGCTGCACCAGCTGCAGCTGGTGCCCCACGGCGGGGAGCTGCCCCACAGCAGGGAGCTGCCCCCCGGCGGGGAGCTGCCCAAGCTGCAGGTGGTGCCCCTGGGCTGGGAGGTGCCCCCCAGGTGGCAGCTGCACCCCGGCGGGGAGCTGCAGCACCTGCCCCTGGACCCCCGGCACCACGTGCCAGACGGTGGCCTGGGGCAGCGCGGAGGGGAGGGTGGGTACCTGCGGGGGCTGCAAGGGCAGCGCCGTCGCTCCGGGGAGGGAGGGCAGCAGCCAGGCAGCCACCGTTGGCGGCACGGCTGGGACGACGAAGGGGGAGTTTTGCGTCTGCGCAAGCCGCGGAAGCCGTCTGGGGAAACCCTCTGTGGGAAAAAGGCCGCTGGGCTGAGCTCTGGGGCGCTGGGCTCGCCAGCAGGGCCGCAGCCCCGGGAGGAGCGGGAGCCGGCTGCTGGACCTGCCATGGTGGCTGGAGAGTGGGGCGGTTGCTTGGGGAACCCGGGCAACGGGGGTTCCGTCCCAACGGCTCACCAGCCCCTCGCCGACATCTTGGGGAGGACTGCAGGCTTTGGACCCAAGCAGGCTGCCCAGCGCAAGACTTGGCCATGTTCATTAGAACATTACTAGCCTCTAAGCCTCATGGCATCACCTTCCATCTTGACTGCTGAACCTCCTTGCTCCCTACTATCTTCTTTGCCAAGATACAGCTGTCCACATTTACTTTTCCTACTTGGCTGGACTGAATTTAAGAAGATCTTGCATCTAAGAAAGGGAACAAAAGCTGCTGCCCAGCAGCGTCTGGCTCAGGGAGGAGTGAGAAAGCTCTGTGCAGCCCCCAAGGTCCGTGCAGCAGGAGGCAGGAGGTGCTCCAGGCTCCCAGCAGCAGTTCCCCTGCGGCCTGTGCAGGGAGAGGCCCCTGGTGGAGCAGGCTGTCCCCCTGCAGCCCATGGGTCCCCCGTGGAGCAGATCTCCACGCTGCAGCCCCCCTGTGGCTGGAGGAGCCCCCGGTGGAGCAGGTGGATCTGCCCTAGAGGAGGCTGCGACCTGTGGAGGACGCCCCAGAGGAGCAGGGTGTTCAAGGACAGGTTGGAGCTGGTGCTTAGGAACATGGTTTATTGGGTGACATTGGTAGTACAGTGATGACTAGACCGGACAAATGTGAAGGTCTCCTCTAACAATTGTGATTCTATGATACCTCCAGCACGTCCTCCTCCACCACTTCCTCCTCATCATCCACGGCCTTTTTCTTGTCCACTGCCTCCTCCTCATTCGCTGCCTCCTCCTTGTCTACCGCATCCTCCTCGTCCCCCGCCTGCTAATCCTATTTCTCATTTTCCTCCTCCTTCTCCTCCTTCCCTGCCTCTTGCACCTCCAACACCTCCTCCACCTCCACTGCCTCTTCCTCCTTCTCCTTCTCCAGCCCTACGGACTATTCCTCCTCCACAGCCTCCTCCACCTCGGCAGAAACTTCCTGGCCAACTTCCTCTGCATGCTCCTTGCTAAGGCATGCTGGTAGCAATGATGGTGAGCCCAGAGATGTCAGGAAAAGTTGCCACGAACCAGGTGTGCCAAGGCGGCTTCTCTGGGAGGCTCTGGTTGTGAGCGCTGCCCACCGCTCCTAATTCTAGTTCCATTTGTCACCCCACAGGACCGTGGCACCGTGGCCCTGTAAGGTAGCAGCTGGCGGCTCCTATCATCTTGATGACGCTCTGTGATGCGTTGCTTGTTGCCTGGGTAGCGATTGTTAGCTCTTATGCAAATGGCTTGTCATCAGTCAGGGGTGTGGCTGCTCCTCCCTATAAAAGGGCCAAAGGGGGGCAGTGGGAGCCAGAGTGCTGGAGAGGGGAGATGGGAGAAGATGGAAACAGAAAAGGAGGACGATGAGGAAGAGGCATAGGTGGAAAAGGGGGGGGGGGTAAGAGGGGAAGGGGGCAGTGGAGGTGGTGGCGGAGAAGATTGAGGAGGTGGCGGAGAAGATTGAGGAGGTGGCGGCATTTCTGGAAAAGGAGACGGATGAGTACGAAGCGGTGACAAAAGAGGAGGTGAGCAAGGGCTAGGCAGAGGGACACGATGGAGGTGGAAGAGGAGAGAAGAAGGTGGAGGAGAAATAGTAGAATGTGAGAGAAGGAAGTGGCAGCAAAAAAAAAAAAAACAAAAAGGAGGAGGTGGAGGAGGACTAGGAGGTGGTGGAGGAGGAGGCCAAAAAAAAAACAAAAAACAAAAGAGAAGGAGTAGAAGGTGGAGGAGGAGAAGGAGGTGGAGGAGGAGGTGGTTGAGGAGGAGGAGGCGGAGGACTCCAAAACAAAACACCCTCTCTGGCGCTGAGCGTTGACCACCGCTCCTAATTCTAGTTCTGTTTGTAATCCCACAGGACCATGGCACCGTAGCCCTGTAAGGTAGCAGCTGGCGGCTCCTAGCAACTTGATGACGCTCTGTGATGCATTGCTTGTGGCCTGGTTGCCTGGGTAGCGATTGTTAGCTATTATGCAAATAGCCTGTCATCAACCGGGGGTGTGGCTGCTCCTCCCTATAAATGGGGGGGAGGAGGAGGAGGAGGAGGAGGCGGTGGAGGAGGAGGCGGTGGAGGAGGAGGAGGAGGCGGTGGAGGAGGAGGAGGAGGAGGCGGTGGAGGAGGAGGAGGAGGAGGAGGCGGTGGAGGAGGAGGAGGAGGCGGTGGAGGAGGAGGAGGAGGCGGCGGTGGAGGAGGAGGAGGCGGTGGAGGCGGTGGAGGAGGAGGAGGCGGTGGAGGCGGTGGAGGAGGAGGAGGCGGTGGAGGAGGAGGAGGAGGCGGTGGAGGAGGAGGAGGAGGAGGCGGCGGTGGAGGAGGAGGAGGAGGCGGTGGAGGAGGAGGAGGCGGCGGTGGAGGAGGAGGAGGCGGCGGTGGAGGAGGAGGAGGCGGTGGAGGTGGTGGAGGAGGAGGAGGCGGTGGAGGCGGTGGAGGAGGAGGAGGAGGCGGTGGAGGAGGAGGAGGAGGCGGTGGAGGAGGAGGAGGAGGCGGTGGAGGAGGAGGAGGCGGAGGACTCCAAAACAAAACACCCTCTCTGGTGCTGAGCGTTGACCACCGCTCCTAATTCTAGTTCTGTTTGTAATCCCACAGGACCATGGCACCGTAGCCCTGTAAGGTAGCAGCTGGCGGCTCCTAGCAACTTGATGACGCTCTGTGATGCATTGCTTGTGGCCTGGTTGCCTGGGTAGCGATTGTTAGCTATTATGCAAATAGCCTGTCATCAACCGGGGGTGTGGCTGCTCCTCCCTATAAATGGGGGGGAGGAGGAGGAGGAGGAGGCGGTGGAGGAGGAGGAGGAGGAGGCGGCGGTGGTGGAGGAGGAGGAGGAGGAGGAGGCGGTGGAGGAGGAGGAGGAGGAGGAGGCGGTGGAGGAGGAGGAGGAGGAGGAGGCGGTGGAGGAGGAGGAGGCGGTGGAGGAGGAGGAGGCGGTGGAGGAGGAGGAGGCGGTGGAGGAGGAGGAGGCGGTGGAGGAGGAGGAGGAGGAGGAGGCGGTGGACGAGGAGGCAAAAAAAATCGAAAAAATAACAAAATAATAGTAGGAGGACGTTGCGGAAGGAAAGGTGTTTGAGGTTGAGGCCAAAAAAAAAGAATCCAAACAAAAGAAGCATAGGTGGAGGAGGTGGCGGAGGAGAAGGTTGTGGAGGAGGAGTCCAAAATAATAATAAATAAAAAAATATATATATATATATAGTAGTATGTGGTGGAGGAGGAGGAGGAAGTGGTGGAGGAGGAGTTGAAAAGGAGGAAGAGGCCAAAATGTAAAAGACAAAAAAAGAGGAGGAGGAGGACGTGGAGGAGGAGGAGGTTGTGGAGAAGGAGGCCAAAAAAATCACAAATACAAAAAAAGTGGGTGAGGAGAAGGAGGTGGGAGAGGAGGAGGCCAAAAAATAAAAAACAGAAAAATCCTAGAAAATGAGGAGGGGGAGGATGTGTTGGAGGAAGTGAAGGTGGAGGAGGAGGCCCCAAATAAAATATATGAAAATATTTTAATTTGAAAAATGGATGGATTTGGACCCCAAAGCAAGCTCCTTTCTCTCGGAAGCATCACGTCCTCCTGTCTTTCTTGTATTTGGCTATGACTTTAGGAATCCCTGCAATCCCTGCAGCTGTGTCCCCTGCCAGCTTCTTGTGTGCCCCAAGCATCCTCGCTTGCAGGGCAGTAGAAGATGCAGAAAAGGCCTTGCCTTAGTGGAAGCACTGCCCTGCAGGAGCTCCAACAACCCTCTCAGCAGCACGCTTTAGTCCCCAAATGCCCCCGAAAGGGCACATTTCAGCTACTGGGAAGGAAATGAGCTCGCTCAAGGTGAGCTACCCGCTCAAGGTCCAGGTGTCTGTGAGGCGGTGTTGGCAAGGAGTCCTGTTGTGTGAGTCCGTTCTTTGTGGGTGCTCCGTCCCCACAAGGCTTGCTTTTCAAGGCCCAGGAGAGTCTTGTGGGCACTGGCCTGGGGTCCCAGGCTGAGCCAGCTGCTGGCTGGCAATCAGGGAGGCTCGCTCGTCTTGGCTTGGGTTTGCGTGGCCAGGCTGTGGGAGCGGGGGGCTGCAGGGGTGTCCTCTGTGAGGAGAATGCAGCAGCTGCCCCATGGGAGCTCAGGGCCGCTGCCAGGAGGCTCCTTCCAGGAGGGACCCACCCGCTGCTGCCCAGAACGCAGAGCAAAAGGATGATGTTTGCGCCTGGGGGAGAGCCCATCTAAGAAAGGGAACAAAAGCTGCTGCCCAGCAGCGTCTGGCTCAGGGAGGAGTGAGAAAGCTCTGTGCAGCCCCCAAGGTCCGTGCAGCAGGAGGCAGGAGGTGCTCCAGGCTCCCAGCAGCAGTTCCCCTGCGGCCTGTGCAGGGAGAGGCCCCTGGTGGAGCAGGCTGTCCCCCTGCAGCCCATGGGTCCCCCGTGGAGCAGATCTCCACGCTGCAGCCCCCCTGTGGCTGGAGGAGCCCCCGGTGGAGCAGGTGGCTGTGGCCTGGAGGAGGCCGCGGCCTGTGGAGAGCCCCCGGTGGAGCAGGCCCCGGGCTGGACTGGAACAGGCTGTGCTGAGCCTGCTTTGCCCGTGACGCTCCTTGTGGAGTGATCTCCCTGTCCTTCTGGCAGCCCTTGAGCCCTTGCCAGCCTCTTTTCTCCCCTTGGCGTTGGAGGAGGGGCAGGGAGAGAGCGCTTGTGCTGGAGCTCAGCTGCCCAGCTGAGGAAAACCACCACGGCTCTGTCTTGCCGCTGCTGCAGCACGCTGGTAGCAGCCAGCACCGTCTGTTCTTCGAGCCTCAGCAAGCCCACAGCATCTTCCCAAAAGGGATCCCTTTCCTTCACGCCTCCAGAGGCTGAGGGCTTGTGCCCTGTTTTCAAGCGCTTTCTCAGTGCCCCCTTCCCCAGAGAAGGATCCCAGCTGCTTGGCTTCCCTGGCCTCTGCTGCCAGGCTCCCGCAGCTGCTATCCCAGCAGCGCAGCAGCCAGCTGACAATGTGCTCACCTGGAGGACAGCTGCAATCTTGTCCCATGGCTCGCAGCTCGCCCAGGGATGGGGATCACCTGCTTCCTGCTGCTTTTCTATCTAATCTCCTTTCCAACAGCCTCCTGTGCCCTGGGATGGCCCTACCTTGGGGTAGGCTGCCTCGCCTTCCTCTTGCTCCTTCCCCTTCTTGGGAGGACTTTCTGCCCTTCTGAAACAAGCTGAGTTCTGCATGCATTCCTTCCCCTTGTGTGTATTGGTGCGTGAGACAGCAGCGGTGTCGTCCCCGGAGCCAGCTGTAGGGCCTGTGCCAGGCTTGGAGGGGCTGCAGGGAACATGCCAGGGGCTGGAGGGGCTGCAGGGAACATGCCAGGGGCTCGAGGGGCCGCAGGGTGTGTGACAAGGCTTTGAGGGGCCTCAGGTCCTGCCGCAGTGGTTGAAGTCGATGCAGGGAACATCAGAGTTGTTGGAGGGGCTGCAGGTAAAATGCCAGGGCTTGCAGCAGCTGCAGGCTGCGTCACAGCTTTGCATCAGGTCAAGACGCATTTTCCTAGAACCATACATTTCCTCCTGAAGGGGCTGAAGAGCATGGAATGGTCTTCAAAATGCACAGAGCAGACCCCAGCAAATGTAGAGCTGCTGCTAGCAAGTAGGTAACTTTATTGTTCCTGTTGTTAATTTTGTTTCACAACAACAGATGCAAATATGTATCTTGAATGAGGGCAAAGGTGACCTTGGATCTGAAGCACACAGGCGTTCGCTAGTGTCCCCCCATCCGGAGTGAATCCAGAACGACTCGGAAGGAAAAATAAAATCCAAACCAGTGCGTTGTGATAAAGAGAGTTTAATAGGGTAGAAAAGGAATAAAAACCAACAAAATAATAAATAATGATACTTACAGTTTATAAGATATTAATATATAAAAATATTTAATGCTATTAAATACTTATAATTTTATAATAATAAAACAATGCCATACTGTACAACACAGTCAATAAAGTGGATTTAATTAAATAAATAAGAAAACCAATAAATTAAATGAAAATTAAAAAATTTAAATTTAATACAAATAAAACCCATTTGTCCCATTCCAATGAATTGCTATCCCCAGCATCACTTCCCATCCCACTGATCATTTGCTATCCCAAAGACCTCCCAGTTCTTATCCCCTTGGCATGCCAGTGCAAGAAGAAGTGCTCTGCAGGCAGAGGCCTTGCTGAGTGACCACCTAAGGAGAGGAATTTAATCCAGAAGGCAGGAAAGAAGAGCAATGCCCCGAAAGAAGAAGCAAGTCTTGTCTCTCAGCCCTTTGGTGTCCCAAGCAGCAGTTGCCATGGCCAAGCTTTCTCAGCCCAGCTGCTGCCAGCATCTCCCCAGCTTGCCATTGCCACCTTCCTGGGTGAGGCGCGCGCGCATTTGCCATTGGCGCTGTTGCCATCCCTGTGAGTGGCAAGCCCATCCCCTAGCTCCAGCACGAGAGAGGGGAGAGGGCAAGCGAGAGGGGCAAGGGCTGAGGAGCGTGGCTGAAGCGCCTTGGCCCTGGCCCCCAGCGGCTGCAAAGTCTCGCTGGGGGTCTTTGTCCCCGGCTGCTGGCGCTGCAGCGTCCTGGCCCCGCTGGCCTGGGGACAGAGCCTGTCCTGGGGCCGCACGGCACGGGGCTCCCCACTCGGAGTCTCCGGCAGCAGCCGCGCTCTGCGGGGAGGTGGCGCCGCTGCTCCTTGCCCCCCTGCAGCCCCCGGGCTTCGCGCTCTCTTGCTGGGTGCCGTGGTGCTGTTGATCGCCAGCTGCTGCCCGCTGCTGCCTGCTTCCCTGCTGCTGCCAGCCACCGTGCTGCTGCCACCCGTCTTCCCCTGGCACGGTCTCTTGCGGCCTTGGCCAGCCTGGCCCAGCAGCATCTTCCTCTCCTTGCCGGGGGGGTTCTCTGTCGTCGGCCTCCTGTGCTGGCAGCTCTGCGCTGTCCCGGGGGTGCTGCTGGGCGCAGGGCGCTTGGCCCCCCGCTTGGTGCCGGTGGACGCAGGGGCAGGCGGGGGGCTCTTGAGGGGACCCAGGGGGCGTTTGGGCAGGGGTCTCCTATGGTCAGTGCGGCCCTTGGGGTTGGGGCGTTTCTTGGGGGAACTCGGGGGGGATTTGGGCTGGGGTCTACTAAGGGCACTGGGGACCTTGGGGTTGGGGCGTTTCTTGGGAGAACTCGGGGGGGATTTGGGCTGGGGTCTACTAAGGGCACTGGGGACCTTGGGGTTGGGGCGGGTCTTGAGGGAACGCTGGGGGGGTTGGGGCAGGGGTCTACTAAGGGCACTGAGGAGCTGGGTGTCAGGGAGGCTCCTGGGGGGACTCAGGGGTGGACTGGGTAGGGGGCTCCTAAGCGCACTGGGCAGGGGACTGGCTGCAGGGCTGAGCGGGGGGCTCACTGCTGGCACGACGGGGGACTGCAGCGACAGCCCACCCTCAAGCTTCTCGGGGCGCAGCCCAGGGGTTGAGGGGACCTCACCGAGGGCTCCTGTGGCTTCCAGTCCCTGCGTGCTCGGCTCCTCGATGTCCTCGCAGAGGTCGGGCAGCTGCGAGAGGAAGCGGCTGAGGGCAGGACTGCTGGGCAAATCGGGGAAGGCGTCCTGGGGCTCCACGGCATCGAGCCAGCTGAGCAGCTCCTCCATGCCGGGGATGGGGATGTCCAGGTCGGCCAGGAGCTCGTCCTGCATGTGCTGCAGCTGCTGGCTGTCCCCTGCCAGCTCTGGAAAGGCCTCGGCAAAGGCATCAGGGCCCAGCTCGGGCAGCTGCGGGGGCTCCTCAGGCACCTGCGGGGCTGTCGCCGCTGAGGACGAAGCAAGAAAATCCCCCAAGACGGGCGATGTCAGCTTTCCCATGGCCCCTGGGTGTGGGGCGCCCAGCGGCCGGCTGTGCCAGCCCCAAACTCACCGTCAGGCGTCGCCGTCTGGGTGCTGGCGGTCCTTGGAGCCTGGGCAGGCTTGGGGGCAGTGGGGCCGGGCAGCGGGGGCCCCTGGTCCTCGCTGAGCCCCACGGCGTGCAAGCAGGGCTCCGGCAGCTGCCCCCGGCTGCTGCTCAGGGTGCGGGGCGTGGGGAGCGCCTGCCCCCGCAGCGGAGGCCCCGGGACGAGGGGTGGCGGGGGGTTGCGCTGGGCGGGGGCCTGCAACAGGCAGGTGCCTGCGGGGTGCAGGAGCTCCCCATGGAGCACGGCCCTGGGCCCCAGCCCCAGCGCATGGTGGGGTACCAGTGTCCCCGTCACCATGGGCTGTCCCCACTGATGGACGGGGGCACAGGGAGGAGCGGTGTGGGGGAGCTGCCCCCCGGCGGGGAGCTGCACCAGCTGCAGCTGGTGCCCCATGGTTGGGAGCTGCACCAGCTGCAGGTTTTGCTCCACAGCGGGGAGCTGCACCAGCTGCAGGTTTTGCCCCACAGCGGGGAGCTGCACCAGCTGCAGCTGGTGCCCCACGGCGGGGAGCTGCCCCACAGCAGGGAGCTGCCCCCCGGCGGGGAGCTGCCCAAGCTGCAGGTGGTGCCCCTGGGCTGGGAGGTGCCCCCCAGGTGGCAGCTGCACCCCGGCGGGGAGCTGCAGCACCTGCCCCTGGACCCCCGGCACCACGTGCCAGACGGTAGCCTGGGGCAGCGCGGAGGGGAGGGTGGGTACCTGCGGGGGCTGCAAGGGCAGCGCCGTCGCTCCGGGGAGGGAGGGCAGCAGCCAGGCAGCCACCGTTGGCGGCACGGCTGGGACGACGAAGGGGGAGTTTTGCGTCTGCGCAAGCCGCGGAAGCCGTCTGGGGAAACCCTCTGTGGGAAAAAGGCCGCTGGGCTGAGCTCTGGGGCGCTGGGCTCGCCAGCAGGGCCGCAGCCCCGGGAGGAGCGGGAGCCGGCTGCTGGACCTGCCATGGTGGCTGGAGAGTGGGGCGGTTGCTTGGGGAACCCGGGCAACGGGGGTTCCGTCCCAACGGCTCACCAGCCCCTCGCCGACATCTTGGGGAGGACTGCAGGCTTTGGACCCAAGCAGGCTGCCCAGCGCAAGACTTGGCCATGTTCATTAGAACATTACTAGCCTCTAAGCCTCATGGCATCACCTTCCATCTTGACTGCTGAACCTCCTTGCTCCCTACTATCTTCTTTGCCAAGATACAGCTGTCCACATTTACTTTTCCTACTTGGCTGGACTGAATTTAAGAAGGGAGCTTGCAACTCTTCCTCTTGTTTGCCACTTCATCATCAAACCAAATGAAAACCATTTGCCTTTAACCTCTTTATTTCAGGCCTTCTTTCCTAGTGGCCATTCAAAACTGGGAAAAAAATAGTCTACCAAGTGGGGTTTTTTTTTGATTTGATAATAAATCTGCAGACTGTTAAGTCATCAAGCACTTCAAGACTGTTTGAAATAATCTCGAGATTAATATAAAAGGAATTCCTCACACACGCTGCGGCCGCTTACCTTTAGTATAGTCGTTGGATGCGATGGAGCAGTATTTCTTGCTTTCGCCTGCACTGGAAGTCTTCCCTTCCTTGTAAGGTTGTTTACTGCTCTCACTTCTGCATTACTGACATGAAGAGCCATCTGGAGGATGGGATTCTTCCTTCTTCTCCCGCGTTATCTTCTGGAAACGAGGATCTAAGTGTTCCAAGGAGCCTTTTGCTTTCCTGGTGTTTCTCCTTTTTCTTCTTTTTCTTCTCCTTTTTCTTCTTTTTCTTACGCTTGCGATTGGCATTGTCAAAGCGGAGCGCACAGAAACACAAATCATGAAGTCTGAAAGAAACATGCAAGTTAAAAAGGGAAAAAAAGATGTGGCACTTGTTGCCTATATGAAACCTGATTTATTTTACCACAGGTGATGATTTGCAGCATGTCAGCTATTTTGTGGTGCTTTGTGCACACGCAACTTACTTTAGATGCAGCAAACTTAAGCCGTCAGATTGAAGGACCATAGGTCCTGGTTTGTACACAGATCATTAACAACGGCTAGCTCTGGAATACGTGCAAGCAGAAAAAATCTTTTAACCTAATCTGGAATGGTGTACGGATGTGATTCGAACTATGTGGTCCAAAGCTAGTGCTCTGACACAATTCAGCAAGAGCTTTCCTGTCTTCACTGATCAACCTAACAACATGATCCCCAGCCAGCTGGTGCTATCTAAATAACTTAGAAACCACCAGGAAAAAAAAAAAAAAAAAAAAAAAAAAAAAAAAAAAAACGACATGAGAAGCACCCAGAAAAGAATTAGGATAAAAAATGCGGAGTATGCTGGAATCCTTGCTTACTTGGAATCCTTCTCTCCATCTTTATCCTTAGACTTCTTTTTCTTCCAGAACTTGTGATATTTTTGCATTTTTTTCACATCCTACAAGCTCCTTTTCTATCTTTCTGTCTTTCCTTTCTATTTCACTTTCACTACCTTCTGCACGGGTATATTTTCTTTTTCTGTTTCCTTCTGTTTCAGTTTTCTGGCGACAGTTCTCCAAATGAGCTGACACAGGTGGAAGCGCATGTCTTTCACGAGAATGTCTTCTGGAATGTTGCTGAGGTACCGAGCAACGATGCAAGTCTGCTCGGGGTGTGCCAAAGCGACGTACATCTTCCTCTCTCAAGAGGGAACCGTGAGGCCATCCGCTTTTGTAATGATAATGCTTATGTGACCTGCTGTAGTAAGTTGCAGTCGATCTGTCAAAGGCTGAATCGCCGTGAGAGAACTTTCTCTCTCTACTGTCTCCTGTCGCATGAGGTGAATAGTAATCCTTGTAATAGCCACATCTTTCCCATCTCCGTGCTTCGTCTCGATAGTATCTTTCTCTGCTCCAACTTCTTTCCCCTTTGGATCGGTAGTACCTATTGCTACCTTGTTCTGATCTTCCTCCGCTGCCAGATCTGTACTTTGAATATTTGACTGCTCTTCTGCCATTCTCAGGGCTGTTTCTTTCACGAGGGAAAGATCTGTACCTGCTTCCCTCCCAGTACTCCTGCTTGTGACTCTTTTGCTCAACAAATTCCACGCTCTGAGAACACCTCCTCTTGCTGGAAGGACCTGCTTTTTGACTCTCCTTCTCTTCACTAGGAGCATGTTCCCTCTTGCTTCGGTAATGCTCTTTCTCAGTGGTTTTAGTCTTGTCCTTTGTATCTTGGCGTCTATCTGCAATAGCTAAGGAAGAAAGATTGTTAGAGCTACATTCAGTGTCAGACTTGAGAGAGGAAGTTTGCCGCAATTTCTCACCAGGCTCACAAGACTCTTTGCCGGACAAAACATTTTCTTTTGAAATGAGGTCACGTTCTTTTGATCTTCTTGCTTTCTCCTTGTCTCCACCGTCATCACATTGGTACTGGGCGAGGTATTCATCATTCCCAGGAGATTTTGGAGGTTCCGCAACACTGCATAAAATAAAAACCCATTTCTCACTTCTGCTGAAGGACGTGAATATTAAGAGTAAAACCTTCCAACGTCGAGCAAACAAACAAAAACCTCCGGACTACAGGAACGCTCGCAAAGATATGCCATTTAGAAACCTCTCCTGTGATTAGGACACCTTCTTCAGCTCCCAGAGAAAGTGCTTTTTCCCCTCTTGCTTCTGAAGCCATTGCACTAAAAAAGCAAACGCATCTGTCTCCTTCCACCTGCTGCTCTGAGAAAAAAGGCATAGGGGCGAGCGGGGAACAGCCAGTGTTTCTCCAGACAGTGGAGAAAAATGGAAAAAACATTCTATAAAGGAACACAAGTTCTCCTTGAGGCACCAACCTGCATCAGAGTGATATGCTCAGTGCTGATCATTAGTTCTGTTCGTGACACTGGACACACAGTATGGAATTGTACTAATTTAAATCCTTCCATTAAATACTATTAGTAGACAGATAAAACTGTAACGAACTTCCATAAAGTCTTGTCTTAATCAGACTGTGCTCATTTTACCTCATTTCCTCTGACAAGCTGTTCAGCTGGCTGGCTCTGAAGGACTCCGTGATGACTTCTCGATTGACTGAAGGCATAGCTCCAGGCATCTGCAATTAAAACGCACAAGTCAGCAGACAAAAAAATACTATTTGTAGTAGTACTGAGGACTAGTCTTGTCAGAATGTCTCCATTAAATGGTAAGCAAGACCGCTGTGAGTTGTATGCATTATCTACACTTCAAAGATAACCCCAACTCACCCCCCAAAATCTACTTTATGAAACTTAGGAATTTTTATCTCAGCTGAGCTTAAGTTGACAAGTTCTAATGTAAGCTCAGGTCTGCAAATTCTAAGGGGATAATACCACAAAGCCTTACGATCACATGTGTGCTGTGTTTTCTCAGTATTTCACCTGAATTAGGAACACAATAAACACTCCCGAATACATCGTAGGTGAGAAATTCTCGATGGAGCAAATCTATGTTTCAAGCAATCCATTTGTTTTAGAAAAGAACATCTCAGAAGGTTTAACAGGTTCAACTCGGCAAGTGGAATCATCAAGTTTCAGTCCGTTTTCTTTAGATTCATTAACTAACCTAATAGCACCATTTAGTGAATCTGTTTTTGGCAGCTCATGCTGGGATCTTCCTTTGTCAGCATTCTGACAGGAAGAATCGGAATGCTGCAATGTACGGACTACCTTTCCAACCAAAATTCCATTAGAGGACATTGCATTGCATTTCAAATTCCTTTGAAATAAGCCCTTTGACTCCTCCTCAGATTTTCCTGAAGATTCTGCACCATAAGGGACTGTGTTATCAGAGCTGAGTTTAGGATTTTCATTCACTGTTGGCTCCACAAAAATTTCATCAGAAACTTTTTTGTTTGTTTGCATTTGCTTCATTTGCATTACCGAATTTGTAATTGTGGATGAAGGAACAGCCTGGTAGAGATCTTCATCCTCCACAGCACTGCTAAGACAGTCAGGCTGTGACACAGTCTGACGAGCAGGCAATTTATTGTGAATACTGATGGTGATCTTCTGTTTTCTTGACGTATCAGTCATTGAAGGCCTGGTAATTGCCTGGTTTTGAACACAGGCCATTGGTGGTGCTGAAGATGGCCTTTTTAGGGTGACACCAGTGGTCTTTGTGTCCTCTTTTATGGATCCATTTCCATTTAAACGGCTTGAATTCTGTATTTAAAAAGAAGAAATTGCAAGATGGATTAACGCAAACACTGCATGTAACATTTTGAAACACAAAACTCTCCTACTGAGTGTTTCTACAAATGGTCTTAACACCTAAAAAGAAAAACACACTGCCCTTTAAGGATAAATGCAAGTCCAATAAGCGTATTCAATTCCTGCTTTTGGTTTACTGCAGATTGGTATCAAATTAACATCATCTTTGAAAAACAGCCAAGCAACTTAACATTACCTGCTGCTATTCCCAAATATATTTATTTTCCCCTTTAAACATACCCTGAAAAGCCTGAAGTAATCGTTCTGGTGCTCAGGAATAAGACATTTAGTTTTCCCTGTCTTAGCTAAAGTGACGAGGATAGGAAAAACAAGTCCTCTTTTAAATGATTTGAGGATTAGTACACTCTGCTTAAATAGTCAAAGAGCGTAGCTCTCTGTGCTTTAGAAAGCTGTCTTGGAGGTATAAAGTAATGGAGTCGCGTGGCTGCACAATTTAGCAGTAACCACTGTTTGAATGACTCTGGCTGTAGCATGAGGGCTGTGAAGAAAGCTGCAGCGTGGGAAGGAAAACAAAACTAAGATGCTGAAAACCAAACAAAAAACCCCACACCAAACCCCAAACCCACTAGCAGTTTGGTGCCGTTATCTGCCCTCCCGCTTCCCTGAATTACCTTAATCATATGAGGAAGAAGTCGTGGTCCCAGAAATCCAGCCTGCTTACTATTAGCCCCCTGCTGACCAGGAGGGAATGAACAGGGATAAGATGGTGCTGGCAAGTAAAACGCACGTTCTCCAAGTGTCAAATCATAGCGCCTTCAGAAAAGAGCAGTGATCGTAGTTTAGTTTTTCTTTCAGCCTACTCTTGGATTAAATCCCATCCTATCATTTTAGAGGAACAGCTCATACGATATGGAAGCCTTCTCTACAGAAGGCTTCGCCAAGACTACAGACTGAAAAGTAGAGAACAGTCTTCCTACTAAGACTATCACTTGCAGAGCAATAATTCATTCTTACACCACAGATGACCTTCATTTCTCTCCTTCTCTAAAGTAGCCAGCTACAGATAACACATAGATAGCAATTTACACGAGTGCTGCAGTTTAAGGCCAAGCAACAAAAGATAATAAACGACACAGAGAATTTCAGGTTAGACAGAACTGAATTAGACAAATAATAATCTTCTCCTGGGATAGCAAGAAAAACACTTGCAAAACAGAAAAATATCAATAACAGGAAAGTAAATCTCTTCTGAACACAATTTAAGATTTGTTATTACCTGATATAAAAAAGTATGTAAGCTTGCTGACCAAGAACTCTTTTAATGTCAGTACGCACTACTTTAGCATCATTCATCTGATACCAAAGTCCATTACCAGCCTGCAAATAAAGACAATGATTTCTTTAGGTGAATTGCACGTTTTCCAATTGAAATCACGGATAGGAACAAAATACACACGTGTCAAATAAAAATATAATGAAATCTTTTTCCCTAGAAACAGTAGCTGCTAGTCATGCTTTAATTGGTTTGCCAGCACAACCTTTACCCTGTTAGAAATGCTGTTGACTTCTACCTTTACATAGCATATATAGTGTCCTGAGTGACAGCTGACACCGTGATGTACCAGCACCGCGTATAAGGCATAGAGCAGTGGTTCTCCCATTGACTGCGACATGTAGGCTCTCAGGTCCAAATACTCCGGATATTTCACCTCCTAAAGAGACATCAAGAAGATAGAAAAATTATCCCAGAGTACTTCGTGGACTAGCCAGAGAAAAACACTTCCAAAAAACACAGACTAGAATTGATTTCTAGAATATATTTCTTGAATATATTTCTTGATTCACTACAAATAAGTCTTCCCATAAACAACGGTTAAGACTAGAAGTTGCAGAGAACTGTTTCCTGATGAATCAGCCTTCTCAGAGGAAAGCATATGCTTCTTGTCAAGCGGGAACTTTATTGATATTAAGAGAAAGAATAAGCCATAGTCGTTAGTCTACAATTATTGTCTGAAAATATTAACAACTTTCAGCTTTGGGGGATGTCCCATTACACAATGATATAGTTGCATTACAGTGGTAAATATACCTTGTTGATCTTTCCACCTGTGAAATCTGCAAATCTTTTCAGTGATATTGTGAGAACCTTGGAAGAACGGTGTATGGTAAATCTCTTGGATGCAGGAACCATCTTTTTACACCTTAAAACCAAGCAGAGATAAGTGTTTGAAGGCATCTTCTTTTTTCGCCCCCAAAACAAACTCCTTTTAATGTCTCACGCATGCCTGTGCTATTTGAATGATATTTACTTGCATAATAGGTTGGTCTTTTTTCTTTTCATAAACCCATGCACTGCGTGTCAGGTTTGTTAATACACAGAAGAAGGTCAATTTTCCCAACAACTCAGAGCATAGCGGGAACAGGAATCTCTCACAAAAGGGTATGACCAGGTTGGATGGCAAGGTACCATTTCTTGGTCTACAAAAGTGGCTATTTGAACTCCAATCCTGGATACATTCTTTCAGCTTTCAAGGGAAATACAAATACTGAAAGCGGAACGAGAGAGCCTTGGTCCCCAGGGCTAGAAATTGCAAATAATCTCCAACATAGGTCGACTATCAACATCAAAAATACAACAGAAGCACATGGTCATTCTACAGGAGGGAGACATTTAACAGTAGGAAGTCTTCATGTACTGAGCTTGTCTGGAAAGACACTGAAACCATCTGCCATCCTTTGAAACAAAATAGTTCAGTTTGACACATTGCCCGCTCCAAGGTAGGACCTACGGTGTAAGCAGTGAAAATTAGCCACTAGCCCAGAGAACAACGGAAACTGGGCAGTTTACATCAAGAAAAGTACTGTCGAGAGCTAATAAATAGAAAGAACAAAAGTAGCTCTTTTTGAATTCTGATGGCAAAATACAAGCCAGAGAATTGCAAACCCATAGGGAATGCCTATGAACAAGACTTCCCCCCTCCAAAGAAACAAAAATCCAAGTCTTTTATAAACTTCCACAAAACTTGTAAGTAGATCCAAAGTTTAGAGGTAGTCCAACAGAGTCATGCAACATAGAAAACTGACGTCAAAATCTTACTCGCTACATTTATAGCAATTCTCTCCATCCAGCTCTTCAGGTTTCACAAAGAGTTCCAGAGCTCTGCTAACAGACGAAACCGCCTAGAGCAGCGAGAAAGAAGAGCGTAAAGTCACCGTAATTCAGAATTCCAGAGACATACTAGTAGTTTATAAGAGAATCTTACTAACATACTCAAGCGATCTACTAGGAGCACTGTGAAGAAGGAGGCAGAAAGAGCATGCTCAGCATTGACCTCACCTGGAAGGCATTTGACTTTGGAACAAATACTTTTCCAGTAGCCTAGACAGCATCTACAGTGTGCTTTGTCATCAATACTGGGGACAAATTCATCAGTCTAACAATTAGATGTATATTGAGGTAGAACAACAAAGAAGTATGACAGCATTATAATTTTTGCAGAAAGAGAATTCTTTCCCCTTAAACCCAATGCAAATGTGGAGACTATTTACATGGGTTCCACGGAAGGACAAAGTCCAATCCACTTCCTTAGCACCACCAAGCTCTTACGTTTTAACATTATATGTGGTTTGGTTTTTTAAGTTAAACAAGTTTAATTTAGAAAGTTATGCATGTACTTAAACATCATGAATTATATTTAGAAAACATCTTACCTTTATATCCAAAGTGATATCAAGAAATGCCTCATACGTATCCGAAACTGCTTTGCAATTCAAGCACTTCACTGGAAACAAAATATAAATGCTTAACATTATGTGAAGGAGACTAACTGTCCAAATTCAAGTTGTTGACAGATACTACTTTAGACAAACTACAGACTGCTTTACTACCGACAAAAGACACAGATCAGTTCTAAGGACAGGAATATTTTTTCAAGTACCTCTCGATCTTAGAAATCCTCCAAATATTTGATGAATGATGGTGGTAGCTTGAGAAGATCTGTCCAATCTGGAAATAAATTATAATCAGACCTCAGAAGATTTAAGGCACAGAATTAACTCTTCAAAGAGTTTGATGAAAACCAAGGATGATGTAGACTTGCGTTGCTGATAGTAAATAAGGCACTAAAAGGTGCTAGAGATCATTTCTGAGAGTAAATAAAGGACTAGAAGGTGCTAGAGAATGTATGAAAGTGAACTTGTTTATGCTTACTCGGTGCTTCCGTTCAAGCACGCTTCCTGCATAGCATCAACAGTATAGCGCAAGAACTCGTGTGCGTCTCCTTGACTGCCAAAACGGAAATGTTGTCCTATTCCTAAATAAGAAGATGATAGTATTGACCTTATTTAAAAATGAAATCATTCTTGTATTTCTAAAATCTCTCTTCATTGGAGTGTTAAAACCACTTAGACACATCAAATAATTATTTGAAGATTACAAGCTATCGAAAAGAAACACATCTGAAGCCACTTACGACTGAGATTACTGATAACATGCGTAGGCTCGATGGCATCAACAGTGCAACGCAGGGCCTGGTTAATGTGAGTCTCCATCGTGCACATCATGCAAAAATCTTGTTCACGACCTGAAGAGTGAAAGAACAAAGCATCCCAGTCCAGCGAAATATCCATACCTACAAACATCTAAGTACAATTTAAACTATAGATACAATATCCACTCTCCTTGCTACATTCTATTCTCCCAAGATGCCAATGTCCCAACAGTCTTGTAACATTTCATTTCACACAACTTGACAGAAGAAAAATATCCACTAAGCCTGTATTCAAATGCATGTTGTGATGAGAAATCTAAAAGACTACTGCAAAGTCGCAGTTGTAAAGGCTGACAGGAATGTGAACTCCACAGGCTGCAAAATGTATTACTCTCTAAAATTACTACCAAATGCATTACTGTCCAATGCACTTCATTATTCCCATGAAGCAATAAATAATCCTTTAATAAACAAACAAACAAATAACTAACTAAATAAATAAAACATGGTGCATTAATTGCACTCCATATGCTATTCGGAGCCCACTGCTAATACAGTGCTCAAAGCCAGCTGCTACAGGTAAAATCAGGCAAATAAGCTTATCTCACAGAATCACTGCTGTTCTTTCACCTTCAGAGCTATCCAACAGATTCAAAATACTGTTAGAAAGTACTCACATGACTGGCTGTGCTCAAGAGAAAGCATGTAATTGGCAAGTGGGGGTGTGTAGGTCAAACACTGTAGAGTAGCATTAAGAAAACATGTGTTGCCAAGATTGTACAGGCCAACTCCAACACTTTGTGTTTCTCGCCAATCCATACAAATCTTCTCAGGTGGAAAAAGAATGCTCTGTGGCGGAGCAATTCCATCATTAACGACTGCAAGAAAGTTAAATTTAAAAAGAGATCTTGTTTGTTTGTTTCGAAGAAAGGTATTTAAAAAAATACTATTCTGCAGGAGCACCTAGAGGAGCTAGCTACAATCCAAACCAGAAAAACTTATTGCAGACAGCTTTAATACCACCAAATTCAAATTGGCTGGTCAACACAATGTTTTGGGGAAAAAAAAAAAAAAAAAAAACCAAAAACAACTTTAGTCAACCATTTTAATTCTTCTAAGGCAAGGCTAACTGCCATTCTGTTTGTAGCACCTAACGCCAAGTTCCTCTCCATCTATAATCTTTAACCTGATTAACTCAACTACTGTTTTTTTCCTTATTATAACTTAAACCACAAACTTAGACTTGAAATTATACGGTAAAAACGTAAAAACTAGGAACTAGGAATGACGGTACCCCTACAGATACCAGATCTTTTCCTGAGCAATGTTATCCTTCAAAAAACCTGTGAAAAATGGAAGCTGTGAATAGCAACAATCAAACACTTTTCTCTGCAAAACAGAAAAGACATGGAGGAATCTGTGCATTACAAAAAGCTCCCCGTATTTCTCTGTTGACTGTAAATATATCAAAATTAATTTCTGTAACATCAGTCACTTCAGTTGCCTTAGGGGATTCGCTTTTGAAGTCTTTCTTCACAGTAGTCCCCTTCTCTATCAGTGCAACAAGTAAGAACTGCATTTTCTACTTTTGCTTTGAAGACAATGGAGGCAGGATAGAACGCACACTTACTTAGATCTCTTGGGGCAAAAGCCTTAGATTTTTCAGATGATCTACAGTAAATAGCACCTCCACGTCCTTGGGCCACAGAGACTTGGCTTGAATCTTCTGCAGGCACTATCCGGCCCCAGTTGGCGGTGCGTGACATCAGTATTTTAGGACTTGGTTTCTTGGATTTGCCAGACCGCCTTGAAGAGGGCTTTTTAGGCTTTGAAGATTTGGGCTTCTTAGCTACGGTCATTGTTCACATCTGCGACAGAGACAGAAGTTCTGGTTGACGTAAGACTATCAAGAAGCACTCCAAGAAGAAAAGAGTAACAGAAGTCCTGTCACTTAATCTCAAAGAAACAGCCTTAAGAACTAAATCGCTGGTATGAATGATTTAAAAAGAATCCCCAAACTAAACACACAAAGTGAAAATTTCCATCTAAACTCTATCAGTATTACTTTTCGCTTCTGCAGAACTAGTGGCTGATGCCATTTCTTTCCCTTCCGTAGGATTTTAATCCATTACAACTCTGGAGTCTTTTTAATATAAAAATGTAGAAGACATTCTCTGAGGGGAATCAGTTATTTATTGATTTCCGGAGTTGCGCAATTATCTGTTAATTAGTACCTATGATCTAATAGATAATTGTTGCAATTATCTATTGCTGGCATTAGTAACGGAACACTATTACTTCACTGCCTGCGTTTTTCTGTTTCGTCTGCACAAAGGTACCCAGAACTCACTGCTACTTTTCTTCTGTCTTTCCAGGGCTCGCCCTCTACCTCACTGTCTACTGCACCAGTCATGAGGGGTTTGTTGTGATTCTATAATGAGCCTAGCTTTTAAATACACCTTTTCTGGGCGTCACTTGTTGATAGCAAGTTAATTTGTGAGGGCTCCTCAGTATACATCATGCGGTCGCTTTTTCCAGGTGAAAAAGCGGAGCTGTAAGTGGCAGTACACCAAAGCCCTGGCATGCTGAGATCCAAGAGGAGAGATGTTTGGCCCTCCTTTTCACTCCTGGGAACCATATACCTCAAAACCCACAGAGGATGGGCTATATCTCAGAGAAATCTTGGGAAAGGAGAGCATGAAGAGCATGTTTGCAAATTCATTTCTCCCTGGGCTTCTTCTGCTTCTCCAAGAAAGACGAGTTTGAATATAACTTTGGCAGCAGTACTTCTGGTGTTTTACTCCTACCACATTTAAAACTCCTACGACAAACTGAAAAGTTAGACTAAAAAGCAGCTCTTTCCGTTCTCCTTTCTAAAGTTGCACGCTTTCCTCATGCAAAACAACAGGGGAATGTAAGCTAGAAACGGAAATGCTGAATGTAAAACAAAACAAAACAAACCTCAGCCCTCCAGGACAAAAGCCAATAACTGCTACAAAGTCCTTTTTAAAATGCTGATTAGGTTTCAAGGTGATACCGCTTTAAATAAGCGTAGTTGTGTGTCCATAGGCAGAAGCTGAATAATGACAGGATGAACTTCTATACTTCATGTTTTGTTACTGTCTTACTGTAGCACACAGGGACTTGTTACCTTTAGGGAAACCACTAACCTCATGGAGGGTTTAAAACATAAGCTAGTTTGTTATACCAAAATGACGGAGAGAACAAAGCATAAAGTGCTTTCAGATTTCTAGCACGCCTTGATTGCTGTCCATTAAACTTCAGACACGTTAAACAAAACACAGTAAATAAGAAAACTCCTAGTCCCACAGCTGGCAAATTGTGTGCAGAGGTTGTAATTAGAACTTTTTTGCCTTGACGTTTTACATTTAAAATTGATTTTAAATCCATTCTATACACACTTTCCATTCCTGAAAAAACAATACGCAAACCTGACAAATGCATTTACATGAGAAATGAAGTCGTCCTTGTCCGATTGGAAGACTAAGGTGACAGCTCCTGGGCTCAGGGATAAGCTCCGATCTTCACCAGTGACAGCTCCTTTTTTAGGATTGAAAGGGAAAATGTTTCAGCAACACATTGGAAACATACTTAAGGGACAAGAAACAAAATCAAGACTGCAGTGAGAAGGAGAACAGAAAAACAATACTGGGGAAAATGGGAAGGGAAGGGAAGGGAAGGGAAGGGAAGGGAAGGGAAGGGAAGGGAAGGGAAGGGAAGGGAAGGGAAGGGAAGGGAAGGGAAGGGAAGGGAAGGGAAGGGAAGGGAAGGGAAGGGAAGGGAAGGGAAGGGAAGGGAAGGGAAGGGAAGGGAAGGGAAGGGAAGGGAAGGGAAGGGAAGGGAAGGGAAGGGAAGGGAAGGGAAGGGAAGGGAAGGGAAGGGAGGGGAAGGGAAGGGAGGGGAAGGGAGGGGAAGGGAAGGGAAGGGAAGGGAAGGGAAGGGAAGGGAAGGGAAGGGAAGGGAAGGGAAGGGAAGGGAAGGGAAGGGAAGGGAAGGGAAGGGAAGGGAAGGGAAGGGAAGGGAAGGGAAGGGAAGGGAAGGGAAGGGAAGGGAAGGGAAGGGAAGGGAAGGGAAGGGAAGGGAAGGGAAGGGAAGGGAAGGGAAGGGAAGACCTTGATCTTTATACTGACCAATGAGATAAGCCTTACACATTTTTAAGTTTATTTTTGACAACTGATTGAGGTGTTACCAGCTATTAAGTACGATTCAAGAGCAAATATTAACACTAGAAAGAAGAAATCCGATCCACCACCACTGTTTCAAAATACATCCATTTCTCATTTGGAGATGACGTCTCTCTGGCAAGGTAGTAGAAAAACTGTAAATACCGATAGAGCTTCCTCTCCCGATGTTCCATATACATACCGATGCTGTTCCTACACCTACGCTCTGAGCATAAATTTATGTTGACATGAGTGACAAGAGAGGGTGTTACTCCTCTCTTTGTTTGCCTTGAGAGACACACCTCTTGTCCATTGAAAAGTAAATTCAAGATTCCAGATCACTTAAGACAGTTGCTATCCCCCCATTCAGAGTTCTGCAGCAGCACTCTTCAGATGTGTTTAGCAGTCTCTTTAGAAAATGTTATCACTTAGGACCTGCTTCTCAGTAGGTCCACGTTTGGCCTCCGCTTAGCAGAGAGTCAATCCCAGCTTAAGCTTTCGTACAAGAGCCCCTTCACGAAACGGAGTTGAACCCTGACATAACTGAGTTGAACCTTTAACCTTGAAGCTTCCTTAAAGAAGAAAGCAGCACCCAGGCCAGGAAATAGAAATTAATCGTCACTTTACCCTGAAACGCAGTGGGCTATTCTGTGCTGGCAGGATTGCTGCCGGGCTGGCCGACGAGGCGGCGGGCAGCTCCCCGGGGCCACAGGGCCTGGCACAGGGAGCCGCCGGGGGTCTCCAAGGTCCGGGAACAGCGGCAACAGCGGCAACAGCAGGGACAGAGGGGACAGCAGCGACAGCAGCAGCCACCTCAGCCGGGGCCGTCTCCACAACCGCCACAACGGCCTCGGAACGCCGCCGAACTCGGAGCTCCAGCGTGACGCCTTGTGAACCTGGCCGCGCTGCTCATGGCTAAAACCAGAGCGTTTCCTCCGGCGTGTGTTTACTGTCGGTGCCGGATCGGCCCTCACCCCGAGCTCTCCCTGCCGGGAGGGCTTTGGGGTTGGGGTTTCCCTCCCGCCGCCGCCGCGGGCAGGCCCCGCGCGCAAGGGGTCCGCGCTGGGGAGCAGCATCTCACCCGCGGCGAGAGACCGAGGGCACGACATGAAAAAGCCCCGACACAAAAATGCCACGACATGCGGCCGAGGCGGCGGGGAGACGGCTCTGAGGGAGCTGCCACTTCGCCCCGCCGTCCTCCCCTCCCGGGCCGCCCCGCCGAGCCCCGTGCGCCTCAGGTGCTGCGCTGAGGGGGTGGCTGGCTACTGAGACAGCTGCCCAGGGCACTGCTCATGGCACCGAGCCTGACGGAGGTCAACAAGTGTTGAACAATGCTCTCAGACATCGGGTCTCACTTTGGGGTGGTCCTGTGTGGAGCCACGAGTTGGACTTGGTGATTATTGGGAGTCCTTTCCACCTTGGGATGTTCTCTGATTCTAGGTCAGCAATCCAGTAGCTGATGAGAAGTGTGGAGTCATTCAAAGGGAGGAGAGAGCACAGCACTTCTCGTTTGCAGAAGCGGCTATTTGGTAACCAAACCGACGATTCCTTTGCTTCTAGAGCAACTAACAGCAGGGATCCGCTTTACAATAGAGGGAAAAGAGTCGTTGGCATGTCATGTGAAGTAAGCTTCAAATCCCAGAGGATGATTTTGTTGGAACTTTATTCAGCTGAAAACACAGAAGCCTTGCTTTTGCTTGTGTTAGTTACAGCTCCAGTTTACTTTGGTTGGGAGGGAAGGCATTCCAGGCTAATGTGCTGTACCTGTTCCTTCAGCTCATTGTCCATAAACGGAGGAGCAAACGAAATCAGTTTAATCTCCATAAAATGCAGCAGACAAAGCGGAGTAGAGGGCGATCTAGCACTTAATTTTTCCTGTAAGCAGGAAACCCAGAACTCAACAACACTTTTCAAATCTTGTCCTGCAGTAAATGACCAGCTGAGTGAAGCTTGCATTTAGAGGATGTGCTCCTCCAGTAGACGGAAATAGCTTTTCCTCTTCACAAGTGCAACTGAGTGGTGGACTGGCAGCTACGTGGTTAACTAGTTGTGCCAAAGGGGTTGTGTTGAATGCACAGAAAAATATGCAGGTCCCAACAGTAAAGGGTTGTCTGTAGGCATGACACCGAGTACAGATGTTGTCTGCAGGTTCGTGCAGAGTGCACCGCGCCAATAAGCACCCAGAGTCGGAATGCACACGAAGGTCTTTTAATTATATAATTACTTATAGAACTCTGCAGAGTCAGGCACTTGGCCATCTTTCGCAAAGCAAGCACACCTCTGACTCGAATCACCGTCATTTATACACAGGAAACTTGTGAAAACTCTCTCTTTGGCTCCTTTGGATTGGTTATTACAGCTCACCTAACTTATCTCCACTGAGCTTGTGCATTACAGAGGAATACCGGGGGGGAGGGGGAACAGGAGAGGGGGGACACACACCGAATCCCACATTAGCATAGATTAGCATTTTGACAGGTGTGATTTTTAATGTGCTAATGACCCTTAATGAGAAAAAGGTTACTATAGGTCAGTCTGGAGCTGGTGTTCTCCTTCCTGTTTTTTCCCTTTTAGCCCTTCTCTTCCTTGCTTCTGCTAGCTCAAGGCTACCTGTCTCTCTCCTTCTTTATTTTCTCAGCTAAAAGACTGCACAAGCTACACGCCTCCCTATTTGCTTCAACATTTCCTTGGTTTTGTTTTTGTTTTTTTCCCAGCTTTGGGACGACACAGGTGTGGTTTGATATTTGCCAGTATAGCTAAAACTCACGCCAGTCTGCTCACGCACAGTAAGTAGTAAGATTTAAGGACTGGTTTCATCGGCTTCTTCCATACTAACATCCTTCTTATGTTTTAGATATGCTGTAGTTAAATCAACACTAAGTTACTACTTGTGGAGTAATCGCCTTAAGCGACTAGGCATCATAAGCACACCTCCATCCCAAAAGCTACCCGCCTCCAAGGTGCAACCACCCCTCACTGAGCACGCCCTCGGAATTTCTCAGAGCCTGTACCTTTAAACGCAAGTGAGATCATTTCTACCAAGCACAACCAAGATATGCATGACTAGAGTCACTCAAGCTCCACCTTAAAGATAGAAAATAATACCAATTGCTTTAAGAGAAAGGGGATGTTAGGGAAGATACTATCAGGAAGGATTCCTTCTGACATCACTCGACAGGCTGAGCCTCTCACTCCCCCACCCCCACTCCATTGGGACGCCGTGGGGTAAGATCTGAACGCTTGCTTATACCAGGCGTCTCTGTGGAATCTTAGAAATCTCTAGAGTTTTGATGCTTTTTAATGTCTTAATACCTAGGCTGTGTACCTGTGCATTTCATGCATGCTAGCTTGCTTTTGCAGACAGTGAATTTATCACTGACAATCCAAAGAACCTGTGTACCTGTCGCCGTAAGAAATTGCACTTAATTGCATTCTTCCTAGCTGTGAGAGTTCTCCTTGAATGCGACTAGAGCGAGGCCGTACTGCGTTGTTGGTGAATCCGTGACCGTGATAGTTCAGCACCCTGAATCCGACGGGACCCATGACGGTCAATCGGCTACACCCCTTAACGCGACACTACTAGACGAAGAAGATGACAGGGCTTGCATGCACTGCATTAGGCTTTGCATGTGAAAACACCCCCAAATAATGTCACGTACACTTAATGTTTTTAAAGGGAAAAAAACAGGAAGGTGTAGTCTCTCTGTAAGCTACAGCCCTACATAGTTAAGGCATCAGCATTCATTCCTTTGCTTGATAGCAAAGTATGAACATACAGAAGAGTTAAATATTTTCTTTGCATTCTTAAAGGCGATTTTTCAGACTTGGGCTTCAGTTGTTGGAGTTGAAGAAATCAGTAGACATCCTTACTTTTACGTTAAGACCAAAATCTTTATCTAAGATTGTGTTATCTAACGCAACTAAACTCCCACCCCCACATGGTTTTTTTGTAACTTCGCAATGATCTTGCTGCAGTCCCACTCAGATGGTCTTTCAGTAACATGCAAACTGCCGTGGCAGATTCTGTTACAGTGCTTTTCTATTGACAGTGTGCATAACACTCAAGGTAAAGCCCCTCATTTCGCAGTGGGGACATAAAGTGTTTCTTTGGACCCTGCTGCTTCTGTTAGTACTCATTTTTTCACAAACTTGTTGAACCTGAGCTGTGCCTACTGAGCCAACGAATGCTTTGATGACACAGTATTTTGTCAAAGCAGTTTTGCTTCTTGGAGCTACAGAAGCAGCTCTGGCTACGTGATAGCGAATTGTGCTGCATTGGCAAAACCAGACTTAGCTACAGACTTACAACACTTGCTAACTCGATCTATTTCAAATCTCATTTTAACTTTAAAGGACAATCAGTTTTGTGGCTCCTGTCTTACTAATTTGTCTTGTTTTGCATGGAAGGGCAGCCTGTGAATGTTTTGCTTTATTGCATGCTTCAAAAAAAGGCTGAGGAAGAGACTGGAGGAACCTTTTCTATTCTATGGACTTTCCCCCGAGAGTGTGGAATTGCAGGCTACTTGGATGAATGTTCCAATGTGAGTAAGGGAGCAGACCTCAGCCAAAGGAGGTGGAATCCTTGCTTAATAGTAAGTATCAGTGTGGGGACATCTTTGCTTAACGGGAGCCATTTAAACTCTTCATAGAAACAAAATAAGCTGGACATCTTATGCTTGGAAAGCAGTATGGTTACACAGCTGCTAACATAATGACTTGAGTCTTCTGCTCTGCAACTTCAGGTTTTGTTTTCAAGAAGTGCATACATCAGTTTAAGCTTTGGACAAGGAGATTTGCAATGCAAATAGTGATAAACCAGAATCAGCGGCGCTGACGAGTGTAATGGTGAAATGCAGCAAATCAAGTATTCCTGGAGAAATGTGAGATTACAAAACTAGTAAGCCATGAAGCACTTTTGTTGCTGTTGTTGGTTGTTTTTTAAATCAATTCTTATATGCTGAAATAGCACCTTCAAGAAAATCTGTTTATCTAGCCAGGTAACGGTGTCTCCCTGTAAACAGGAAGGAAATGCCAGGAGCAGCCATACCTCTTTGCTGTCAAAATAAAGAGCAAGTCGAGGCCAACATCATGCCATAGTGCAAAGGCTTGTTAAGAAAGATCATTCTAAGAGGTCTGCAAGAAAAGATGACTTACTTTGTCATAAGTTTGTCAAATAGAATGGACGAGTTAGTAGTCGAGTACCGACTGTGTCCGACTCTACAGCTGCGGCGCAGCTCCAAGTCCCTGTTTTCTCCGTGGACTCGTCTCACAGTTTTTGCACCAGCTCTACTCCTCAAGGTTCTGGTGACTGAAACGCAGAAACAAAGGATTTTGAAACAGTGAAGATGGGATTCTCCTTATTTCACCGTTGCTCTTGTAAAATGGAAACAGACAGACAAAAAAGGCACCCTGAAGTGGATTGAGTTTTCTTTACATTTCAGATCAGAAGTTGGTGTCACAACCACTGCATTCCACTAATTTATCGCTCTGCACGTTTAAACTGTCTACTTAAAACTGGGACCTGTAGGGAAATTTTTAAAGAGACTGAAAGCTAGACAGACAAAAACAAACGTGCAACTTTTGTTCCATGCAGGAGGGAAATCTACTCCACTTATTTCTGTCTTGGAAAAGTGAGAACAATCAACACCTTTCTCTAAGGTGTTTTCACTCCATTCATGTCAAACTGTATGTAACAGTGCTCAAAACAAACACTAGGACATTGCAAGCCTCTTCCTAAGAGGTGTATGTTTGATTACTCTGTTTATGCATGCAGCACTTCCATTTCCTGCATTAGGATCTAACAGCTCAAGGAGGGAAGAATCGTTTCAAGAGAAACACCCAAACACCACATAACTCAAACTCGTGCTTTTTAGAAAAAAGCCTGCCCATTGTTTGCCATACAGCACCCTTTGGCACAGGTTGGTTGCTTGCACTGTCATTAAAAGAGCCAAGAGGACAAGGGGAAGGGAAGAGCTACACCGCTGTGCTGCTAGGATCACAGCTAAGGTTTACTTTTGTGCTTGCCAGCTATAAAACTGAGTTTGAACTTACCAAGTATCGATTTACTTTGCACAATTAGAACAGTTTGCTTTGTGCCTACCAAGCTGCAATTCACACTGCTCCCTCCCCAAGGAATTCATAAAATCTCCTATTTGCACCTACCTCTCTTCACAGAAAAGTCACTGAGGAGTGAATTCAGCTGACTACAGAAGGCTTTGGGGCCAAATGAAAGCCATGGAGTGACCAAGTGCCATCCTCTTCAGTAACCTGCGCAAATAGGTATCCCGGGGACTTACAGCCACTTACCTGTGCTATATTCTTTTTTTCGTTCCAATTTTGGCTTTCTCAACTGCCTACATTAAGAAAGAGGACACGGCAGAGAAGGGAGAAAAGACTTGTTGTATTAGACCCATCAAGGATGGGAAATTTCACCATGTTTACAAGCCAGTGCTCCATGGTATACAAAGAGAAGCCTGTAGGCCTCACGCAGGATCCACATCCCAAGTCTGTTGCGTGCCATATACACGCGGTTCTGTATGTACCCACATTTCCTAGCTTGCTCATGTTGAATTCTCAAAATTATGAGCAATAGCACCCAAGTGGAAAAGATACATGTCCTGGTTTCAGTTAGGACAGCGTTAGTTCTCCTCCTAGTAGCGGGTAGGTTGCTATGTTTTGGCTTAGAATGTGTGAAAGGATGTTTAGAAGAGTGCTGATACCACCCCGATGTTTCAATTGCTGCAGAGCAGTACTTACAACAAGCCAAGGACCTTTCGGTGTCTCACTGTCCTACTGGCGATCAGAATCGGCGCACAGCAACAGCTGCGAGGGGACAGACTCAGGATGGCCGACCCCAACTGGCCAAAGAATTCTATGCCTTATGGCAACACGCTGCACCATGGATAGGGCGGGGCAGCCGGGCTGCTAGGGGTTACGCTGGGCACTGGTCAGCGGGTAGTGAGCAACTGCATTGTACATCACTTGTTTTGTACACATTACTAGTAGCAGTACTATCATCATCACCATCATTATTATTATTTTCCTGTCTTAATAAACTGCCTTTATCTCAACTCGCGGGCTTCACTGTCCCGTTTCTCTCCCCCATCCCAGAGAGGGAGGTGGGAGGGTTGCAGAAGGGCTGTGTGGTGTTTAGCTGCCGGCCGGGTTAAACCACAACAACACCTCAAAGGGGTTGGGGAAAAAAACAGGTTTTTTTAGAAAAGCAGAAGACTTTCACTGAGAAGAGGGATTCTAGTTTTAAGGTACTGGTACGCCATCAGCATGCTCATAGGCCTCTGCTGATTTTAGCCGGAGGTTTATCAGGCCACAACTCACTGCACATGCTTTCTCTCTTGCTTTTCAATCTACAAATCGAACAGAGATTGAACATATAGAAATACAGTACCTTGAAAAGCATCTTCTCTTGACATTTCCCCTCAGTACCGCCATACTTTCTTCAAAGCTGGAGACTGAACACCGCAGGATGCTTTTGCTCATTGATCTTAAACGGTGTCTGTTGAAACATTCAATACTGGGAGAAGAATAATCCTAGGGAAAGAAGGAAACAAGAATATATTTATGTGAACCACGTAGACTCAGATAAAGAAATTCTGCCTCACGCAAGTTTAATTGACCCTCCTGACTTGGTAGTGGGGCAACTAATGGCAGGCAGACACTGAAACGCTGCTGTGCTCAAGAAAAACCGGGAGAGAAAAAAAAAAAAAAAGCTTTCAAAACTAAAGCTTCCCTTTCCCCACCGTTTTCTTGTGGATAACTTAAGCTTAATATCCTTGGAAAAAAGATATTGCAGCAAAACCTTTCACATAAACTTAGGGTTTCGTGAAAAACTACAACAAAAACAAAAAACTTTATATTCAAATGAATTTAAATTAAAAAAAATAAACTAATTAATTTAAATTAAAAAAAAAAATAATTCAATTGACTGTTCAGAGGAACAGTCAAGCTTGACATTATACATCCTAGAATTAAAATCTAGTTTGAGTTTTTCTCCCATCTCCAGACCTTGCTAAAGATGCTTATTAGGAGCTCTGTCAAAAAAAGTGTAAGGCTTGTTATATCAAAGCTTCGAACCCTTCTTACTGCCCTTGACCTTCTTCACATTGCTGCTCCTACAAGGGTGAGCACTATCATTTTTAGTACGGGAGGGAAGCTGTGATATCCTTGAGTGGGGGGTCGTTCTGTTTACAAAATGAAGTTCCAGTAAGAGTACATCAAATGAACCAACTTTCTTTGAACTTTAATTCATCGCTATATTGAATGAATGACCTCTGGATTTCTCTCTCCCATTTGGAAGTCAATTTGAAAACAAACTACCTCTGCCATAAAGAGCCAGGCATCAGAGACACCTGTTGCGCCTCAAGAACAGAGAAGGTATGAACGACAAGAGCAGCTGAATAAAATGCAACTTGCCATTAGAAATGGGTGTACTGGCATCTACAGGTGTGTACTGGGTCTGGCTGGAATGTTAACTTTCCCGGCAGCAGCCCATACAGTGCCGTACTCTGTACTTGTAGCTGGAACAGCAGTGTTATCACACCAGTGTTGTGTCTACTGCTGAGCAGCAGTGGCACAGCGTTGGGCCTTTCTCTAACCCTCCTAGGGGGTGGGCAAAAAAGTGAGGAGAGAAACATCACTAGGGCAGCTGACCTAAACCAATCAAAGGGATATTCCATACCATGTGGTGTCACACTCAGCAATAAAAGGTGGAAACAGGAAGAAGAGGGGAGGGGTGGGCTCTCGTTGAGAAGACGTCGGTCCTCCTCTCGAACACCGGCTGCGTGCGTTGAGGCCTTGCTTCAAGGACGTGGTCAATCATCGCTCATTTGTGGGAAGTAGAGAGTAATTTCTTTCCTCTGCACTTCCATATAGCTTTCATTTATTTTGTTTGTTTGTTTTCCTCCCTTTTCCCCTTTCCCTTTTATTTTCCCCTTAGTTAAATTGTTTAGTTCATGGTAGTCTTTATTTAATTATTATAATTATTTCCCTTTAATTAAATTATCCTTATCTCAACCCGTGAGTTGTTCTTTGCTTTACTTCTCCCCCTCCTTATCTAAAGGAGGGGGAGTGAGAGAGCGGTTGTGGGGTTTAGCTGCCCAGCACAGTAAAACCACCACAAGGTGCCGCTGGCATCTCCTCATCTGGTTTCTCGTCTTCAGTAGCAGGGTTCTGCTGTGGTGACTTGGAGTTGTCGCATGGAGCACACGCTGCAGAGATGCGACCTTGCAAGAAAGAATAGATACCAAAGATCTTCGTCGTGCATTTTCAGTTACAAATGCAGAGACAAGTCTTCAAATCCTTAGCGTTAAAGCACGTACCTCTTTTCTCACGAGATTCTTTAATTTGTTCACAAAGTCGTCTAAACTCTGTATCCATTTCGTTCCTCACCATTGAATATGCAGTGTCTTGCAAAACATAGGCGCTGTGACTATCTGAAATTTTACACACTTTAACTGAATGTTGTCTACCAACCAATGAAACTGTTTTGATCACAGAAAAAAATTGCTTTCTTCATAGGTTTGTTCCAAAAGGTTCTCTCAGTGAATATTTTCAGCATAACAACATCGAAGTTAATTAAAACAAAAGCACTAGTTCCTTGGGAACACTTATATCACAATTCCATGCCCAAGTAGCAAAATGATAAAATATTTACAGTCTGGATGTCCAAAATCATCTAATCCATCCGAAGTCTATTGTCCGCACACAGCATTTATCCATCTATATGTTTGACAGATTTTTTAAACTAGGGCTAAAAAGCACATCCTCACCTGTAGATCTTTGATCCGGGTAGTACTCGAAGGCATTGTTACAGATTAGATCGATGTCCTTCAGCTAGTCTCCTGCAGCGAGGTACTGGCGCGAGTCAATTTGAGTCAGAACTGTTGAAAGATCCATCGGCTCTTTAATCCTTGTGGCATAGTCAGGTACCTGCAGATCAAATACAAGCATTCAGAGGTTTTCTTAACCTTGCACACTGTCTACCAAAATTATTCTGAAGACTTT